>NW_024070185.1:81354789-81433788 GCF_014754425.2 Oryx dammah | reverse complement strand
TTTGGTTGGAATTTATGGTACATTTAGGTGTTTTGGAGGAAAGCAGAGGATGGAACATTTAAAACCTTGGTAAACTTAGAATGTGAACTATAAATCTGCTCTGAGGAAAAGACCGGGAAAGTTTATTCATTTGAAAGTATAGATATCTACCTATATTTTCTCAGCTATGGGTAACAATAATAATTATAAACAGAACATTTTAAGGTACTGATTATTAACCTGGGGTCTTTCAGTCCTAAGCTCCACCATTTATACTCTGATCAATGATGATGCTCTGGGAAAGCTTCAAACTTGAGTCTTAAGAGGCTCACACCAGCTGGCTTTGTGTTAGATTCTGCCTGCTGCTGCTAAGTCGCTTCAGTTGTGTCCGACTCTGTGCGACCCCATAGACGGCAGCCCCCCAGGCACCCCCATCCCTGGGATTCTCCAGCCAAGAACACTGGAGTGGGTTGCCATTTCCTTCTCCAGTGCATGAAAATGAAAAGTGAAAGTGAAGTCACTCCGTCGTGTCCGACCCTCAGCGACCCCATGGACTGCAGCCTTCCAGGCTCCTCCGTCTGTGGGATTTTCCAGGCAAGAATCTTGGAGTGGGGTGCCATTGCTGGAAGAGTGAAAAAGATAGAAGGGGCTGAGGAAACTTATTCCTGTTTGCACTTCTGTTTCCATCACTCTGTAGATAGAACAGCTTTAGCCAGATTCAGCATCAACCAAGGCGCAGCCTGTAAGGATCTGAGCACTAGCCCCACAAAGCCTTCTCTAGGAATCTAAGCATTAACCCTGCAGGGGTCCCCCTCTGAGCATCCAGTTCCCAGACACATCACCTCTTCCTTTTGGTTCCACCAGCTCTGCAATTACTGATATTTGAGTTACTTTGTATCCTCTTTTGGCTCTTTCAGCTTTGGTGTTACCAAATCCCTCTCTTAAATTCTCTGTTTGAGACAGTGTTTTTTTGGCTAGACACAACTGTGACTGAAAATGAAAGTCGCTCAGTCCTGACTGACTGACTGCAACCCCATGAACTACACACTCCATGGAATTCTCCAGGCCAGAATACTGGGGTGGGTAGCTATTCCCTTCAAGCGATCTTCCCAATCCAGTGATCGAACCCAGCTCTCCCACACTGCAGGCAGATTCTTTACCAGCTGAGCCAAGAGGGAAGCCCAAGAATACTAGAATGGGTAACCTATCCCTTCTCCAGTGGATCTTCCTGACCCAGGAATTGAACTGGGGTCTCCTGCATTGCAGGTGGATTCTTTACCACCTGAGCTATCAGGGAAGCCTGTGACTGGACCTGACCTAATTTGTCACATTGATTATCTTGCTCTATCTATGAGGCAGCCTGGTTGTGTGGAATCTCTTTTTTATGATGAAGAATCAAATGTCCTTATCAGCCAGTATCCCAAGAAGAAACAGAAGGCATGACTGAGAAATGTGAGGAATTAATTGCAAATGTGTGGGGAGAGTGTTAGGTAAGTCTCCCGAGCTAGTGATCGAGGGGTGCTTTTACTACCCCAAGGTCTGAAAGGGCTAGGAAAGGAGGAAATATTAGGAAGATTGGGAAGGAGAGAGGCAGAGAGAGGGGGGCATTGTATAAGAAGCACTGCCTCAGAGGAGCTGTGACCTTCAACTGAAAGATGCTACTAGGCTGTGGCCACACCATAGAGAGGGAGAGGCGAATTGCAACATTGTGGTTTACAGTAAGAAACATATATTTCATTTTCATTCCCATTCTTTGGAATTTCCTAAATGCTAAGATCTATAAATATGTCAATTGTTATTCATAGTTAGCCCCTTTCAGCTGCACTTGAGTTTAAGTTAATGAGGTTGCTTTTAAAAAGCCCCTAAAGATGATAGTTGGTTGCCAAGGGACCAGCCACGTGACTAGAGTTGGAACTTTTAGCCCCACTCCTCAAAGTCTGGGGAGAGAGGAGTGGTGGAGATTGAGTTCAATCACCAATGACCAAAGATTTAATCAATCATGACTATACATAGTCATGAAGTCAATGAAGCCTCCACAAAATATGAACTATAGTTATGGGGTTTTGAGAACTTCCAGGTTGGTGAACACGTGCAGGTGCTGGGAGGGTATCGTGCCCACAGTGGGCACGGAAGCTCCACATGACTTCCCACATACTTTGACCTACGCATCTCTTTCATCTGGCTGATCCTGAGTTGTGTTCCTTTGTATATAAACTGGTAATTTAGTAAGAAGTCTATTTTCCTTAGAACTGTGACCTATTCTAGCAAATGATCACACCTGAGGAGGGGGGTTGTAGGAACTCCTGATTTATAACCAGTTGGTCAGAAGCCCAGGTAACAGCCTGAACTTCAATTCCCATATGAAGTGGGAGCAGTCTTGAGGGACTGAGCTCTGAACCTGTGGGATCTAATGCTATCTTCAGGCAGGTAGTGTCAGAATTGAGTTGAATTGTAGGACATCCACCAGGTGTCCAAGAATTGCCTGGTGTGGGAAAATCTCCCCACGCAGCTGGTGATCAGAATTACTTGAGAGTAGCGAGAAGGATGAATGGAAAAACAGGGGTGTTTTTCCTTTACTGGAATGATATCCAAACATTATTCTCTTCTGAATCTCCAGCTGGTGCCTCCCACTGGACATATCCAACTGGAAACTCATTGATGTTTTTTCATAAGATCAATCTCCTTAGATACCAAGGTGTGGGTGGGGAGGGAGAAGGATAGAGACTGGATCTGGAGGAAAGGGTTGCAATATACGTCCCACATATTAAGAGATTTCCCAAAGTCGTACCATTAATAGTTGCTAGCACCTAGATTGGGACATTAAACTTCTTTTCTTACTTTACTTCACTCTATGTTTCAAAGGGGGTAAAACTTTAAGCCAAAAGACTATGTATCTCATTGTGAAATTTATGATATCAACAAAGTGGGAGGTATTTTATAGACATTAAATGCTCATCTACTTAAATATGAGACAATCTCTCTTGCTAGCTGTACTCGTTACTACTGCTATGTAATAACTGACTTCCCAACTTAGTGGCATAAACTGACAACCATCTTCTTGTGCTTATGGATTTTGGGGGTCAGAAGAGGCACAATGAGAAGGTTCATTTTGCTCCATGATGTCTGGGAGCTCAGCTGGAAAGACTCAATGACGGAAATGATTCAGTTTCTGGAGATGGCATCATTGGAAGGGTTGCTTGGTTACATGTCTGACAACTGATGGAAGTTGTTACCTGGGACCCTGGATGGGGCTGTGGGATGGAAATGGATCCATGGCTTCTCTAAATGCTCCTTGGTCTTCCTCGCAGCATGGTGGCTGGGTTCTATGAATGCGCATCCCAAATGAAACTAGGAGGGAGCCACAGTGTCTTATATGACTTAACCTTGGAAGTCGCATGGCATTATTTGAAAGGCATCTCAGATTCAATGGGAGGGAACACAAACTCCATCTCTTGATCAGAGGAGTATCACATGTTATAGGAAATATTGTTGTGAACATCTTTGGGAAATGAGCCACACTAATTAACCTTACTATAAGTTTGTCCTGGCCTGTATCAATTACGGAAAATAACTGCTTTTCAACTATCAATGGAACAACTTTTAAAAGTGTAGACATTGTGTTTCTAAACCTTTATTTCAATCCCTGGTAAATTTGCCTTTGGGAAAGAACTTATACAACCAGTAGCTGAGGTGAAAAAAGGAATGCAGTTCAGCTAATAAAACCAGAGCCAGATTTTAGATGTAATTTTTAGCTGCATTAAATAGGGGTTTTTCTGGTGTGTTAATCCTGGGTTGATTTGAAGGACTGATTATCTAACAAGATTTTTGAGGGTTTTTAAGAGAGAATTTCCTCATAGGAAAGTCTTAAGATGTTGGACTGGATGAAATGAGGGTAGAAAAATTCTGTATTTTAAGCTCTTTATTCCCATCACCACTAGCACTAGACAATAACTTGTTGAGTACTAATCATGTGTCAGTTCAATTCAGTCACTCAGTCGTGTCTGACTCTTTGTGACCCATGGACTGTAGAATGCCAGGCCTCCCTATCACCAACTCCCAGAGTTTACTCAGACTCATGTCCAGTGAGTCGATGATGCCATCCAACCATCTCATCCTCTGTTGTCCCCTTTTTCTCCAGCCTTCAGTCTTTCCCAGCATCAGGGTTTTTTTCAGATGAGTCAGTTCTTTGCATCAAGTGGCCAAAGTGTTGGAGTTTCAGCTTCAGCATCAGTCCTTCCAATGAACATTCAGGACTGATTTCCTTTAGGATGGACTGGTTAGATCTCCTTGCAGTCCAAGGGACTCTCAAGAGTCTTCTCCAAAACCACAGTTCAAAATCATCAGTTCTTTGGTGCTCAGCTTTCTTTATGGTCCAACTCTCACATCCATACATGACTACTGGAAAAACGATAGCCTTGACTAGATGGACCTTTGTTGGCAAAGTAATGTATCTGCTTTTTAATATGCTGTCTAGGTTGGCCATAACTTTTCTTCCAATGAGCAAGCATCTTTTAATTTCATGGCTGCAGTCACCATCTGCAGTGATTTTGGGGTCCAAAAAGATAAAGTCTGTCACTGTTTCCATTGTTTCCCCATCTATTTGCCATGAAGTGATGGGACCCGATGCCATAATGTGTCAGGACTATGTAAATTCTTCTTATGTAATAACTTAGGAAAATAGGTAAGAAATCACATTATCATTACCTTCATTTTACTGATGAGGAAAGTTAATTGTGAGCCGCAGTGAAGTGAGCCACAGAAAAGTTGAGTAAGCTGTATAGATTCACCTGACCAGTGAGTGACACAGCTGGGATTTGAAATGGGTCCTCTTCCAGTGTCTGTAGGCTAAAGCACTACAGTATAGCCCTACCTGCCTGGATCAGATTCTTTAACTGGAATTAATAGCAAGGAGTAAACACTATTGCTCCCGACTCTGTATTTTTCACTTTCACATGTCGTGGAGAGAGAGGCGGAATCAGGCTTTGCAACCAGGCCCACGTGTCTTGATTTCAACACTGACCATTTTCCAAATTTACCATCATCTGGGAATCATTTGGGAACAGGGAGGCTTGCCAAATTTCATGGAACTTTTGTTTCCGCTGAGTAGTACTGGACTCTTGTTTCTTTTTGTTTGGAGGGCTTAGGACCCCAAGGAACAGCATTAGCAGCTGCTCGTCCTTCCAGCCTTCCATCTGTATTACCTCCCTAGATGCCAAAGGCGGAAGAATCTCTCTGACAACACTTGGAGCAGGAAAATGAGGTGATTATGGGCTGCTGCTCTGAAAAAGTTGGGAGCTGTCGCTGGGGCAGTTCCCTCAGGCATCATCCATTTCTTGTTCTTGTGGGATGGGAACCAGAATGCCCTACTTCAAAAAGATTTTTTAGCCAGTGCTTGCCAAAGAAAGCTGAAGACGGTCATCCCAAGGTCAGCGTGATTTTAATCATGTTTGTCTGCTTCCGATGCCAAAAAAAAGATTATTCTCATTGTAGTTTATCCACTGTGCTTGGGACTCCGTCTGTTTTAACTTGTGACTGCCCTCTAGTGGTCTAGGACAGGCACTGTTGGGTTTTTCTCCATAATCCTGTAGGAGTTTTAGTACAGAATCCAATTTGGGGAAAGGAATCTCTCAGATTGTTTTTAGTTCTTTTTTTAAAAAATTGAGGTATAATTGACCTATGGGGCTTCCAAGGTGGTGCTAGTGGTAAAGAACCTGCCTGCCAGTGCAGGAGACATAAGAGACAGGGGTGGGGAAGATCCCCTGGAGGAGGGCATGGCAACACACTTCAGTATTCTTGCCTGAAGAATCCCCATGGACAGAGCCTGGCAGGCTACAGTCCAGAGGGTCGAGAAGAGTCAGACACGACTTAGCCATGCACACACATAACTGACATATAACATTATATTATGAAAAAATATTTGAAATAACATTAATTTCAAGTGTACAACATAATTCAATACATGTATATGTTGCAAAATCCTCACCACAATGTTTCATTAACATTCATCATCACACATGGTCACAAACATTTTTTTCTAGTGATGGGAACTTTTTAGATCTAGTCTCTTGCTGCTGCTAAGTCGCTTCAGTCGTGTCCAACACTGTGTGACCCCATAGACAGCAGCCACCAGGCTCCCCTGTCCCTGGGATTCTCCAGCCAAGAACACTGGAGTGGGTTGCCATTTCCTTCTCCAATGCATGAAAGTGAAAAGTGAAAGTGAAGTCGCTCAGTCGTGTCCGACTCCCAGCGACCCCATGGACTGCAGCCCACCAGGCTCCTCCGTCCATGGGATTTTCCAGGCAAGGGTACTGGAGTGGGGTGCCACTGCCTACTCAGGATCTAGTCTCTTAGCCCCTTTCAAATATACAACATAGTGTTGTCACCTTTGGGCTTCTTAGGTGGTGCTAGTGGTAAAGAACCTGCCTGCCGATGCAGGAGACATAAGGGTGGCAGGTTCAATCCTTCGAACCTGAGGGCATGGCAACCCACTCCAGTATTCTTGCCTGGAGAATCCCATGGACAGAGGAGCCTGGGGGGCTGCAGTCTGTATGGTTGCCGAGAGCTGGACACGACTGAAGCTACTGAGCCTGCGTGCACACTGTTACCTTTAGTTGCCATGCTTCACATTGTATCCCCAGGACTTGCTTGTCTGGGGATATGATAACGTCATAACTGGATGTTTTTAGCTTTTGACCACCCTCCCTCACCCTTCCCCCACTGCACCCTGCCTCTGTTAACCATCTATCTGCTCTCTGTATCTATGAAAATGGGTTTTCGAAAAAAGATTCCACATATAGATGAGATCATATTGTATTTGTCTTTTCTGTCTGACATTTGTCTTAGCATAATGCCCTCAAGGTCTAGCCCTCAATTCATTTTTTGAGCTGCTTTTGTGAGGGCGTGTGCTTGTGTATCTGTGTAGGGTGTCATCAAGAGAGAAAGAGCGGGCAGAGGGGAGAGAAGGAGGGTGAAGGGGGTGGTTCAGGCTGTAATGCGAGTGATGGGGAGTAGTAGATGAAGCTTCACTTGCTTACCCGCTGCTCATCTCCTGCTGTGGGCCCAGGTTCCTAAGAGGCCTAGGACTGGTAGCAGTCCACCCGCCCAGGGACTGGAGACCGCTGGGCTAAGGCACTTAGCCTTTTCAGTAAAATTACTTCAATAGTAAAATTAGAAAGATCTTATTACATGATCAACAATTTCCTATTCAGCTCTTATAGTAAGTTTTGAAAATAAACTTTTTTCTCAATCTTTAAAAGATAATTTTCCTTACTGTAAAATACATGCAGTGTAGGAAATATAGAAACTGTAGAAGAAAGAGAAGAAAATAAAGACCACCATTTATCCCATCACCCAGTATTAACCATTCTTTACTGGTTAAGGATTTTCTTTTCTACATTTTCTCTCTCTGTGTGTTTGAGACACAGACTTTACATTCTGCATCTCCCTTTAAGATTATAGCATGGAATTTCCTTGTGTTAATCAGTATTCAAAAGATGATTTACAATGGTTACTTAATATGACTAAACATATTTATTGTATAATTTTTTTGCTTTACATTTAGATATTTTCTGATTTTCAAAATTTTATAAATAACTTATAACAATATATTAGATGGGCCAAAAGGTTCATCTGGGATTTTCTATAAGATGGTATTTATTAGACTGTAAATTGTTCACAAAGCTGAGCAGCAACTGACAATTAATTTTAGAATAATTTTAGAACATTTCATCACCCCACATAGGAAGCCCATACCCATTAGTGGTCACTCTTTAATCCACATGCACCCTCCCCAGCCCTAGGCAACCACTAATCTATTTTTTGTCTCTATGGATTTACCTACTTTAGACTTTTGGTATAACTGGAGTCATATAAAATGTAGGTTTTTCATTGGCTTCTTTCACTTAGCATAATGTTTTCAAAGTTTATCCATCTTGTGGCAGATATCAATATCTCATTCCTTTTTATTGCTGAGTAATACTCTATTTTATGAATAATATCACCTTTTATTTGTCAGCTCATTTGATGGACATTTAGGTTATTCCTACTTTTTAGCTGTTATAAATAATGGTAGTATGACCATTTTGTACAAATTTCTGTTGGGCATGTGTTTTCATTTCTCTTGGGTATATACCTGGGAGTGGAATTGCTGGGTGATACGGTAACTCTACATTTGGCCTTTTAAAGAACTGCCAGACTGTTTTCCAAAGTGATGATACCATTTTTACATTACCACCAGCAATGTTTAAGGGTTTAAGTAGTAAGGGCCCTCCACATGCTCACCAGTGCTTGTTATTATCTATCTTTTTAACTATAACCATCCAGTGGATTTAAAATGATATCTTACTGTGGTTTTGATTTTCATTTCTTTGGTGGCTAATGATGTCAAGCAGTTTTTAAGTGTTTATTGGCCATTTCTTTATTTTCTTTGGAGAAATGTTTACTCAGATTGTTTGCTCATTTTTAAATGTTGTTGTTATTCAGTCGCTCAGTCATGTCCGACTCTTTGGAACCCCATGGACTGTAGCACGCCAAGCTTCTCTGTCCTTCACTATCTCCCAGAGCTTGTTCAAACTCATGTCCATTGAGTCAGTGATGCCATCCAACCATCTCGTCCTCTGTCATCCCCTTCTCCTTCTGCCTTCTATCTTTCCCAGCATCAGGGTCTTTTCCAGTGAGTCAGCTCTTTGCATCTCATGTGTGTATGAATTTACATTACTGGTTATTTTTTGAAGTAGGATTTCTGGAGGGAAAGGTCTGCTGCTGCTGCTGCTAAGTCGCTTCAGTCGTGTCCGACTCTGTGTGACCCCATAGACGGCAGCCCACCAGGCTCCCCTGTCCCTGGGATTCTCCAGGCAAGAACAATGGAGTGGGTTGCCATTTCCTTCTCCAATGCATGAAAGTGAAAAGTGAAAGGGAAGTCGCTCAGTTATGTCCGACTTTTCGCGACCCCATGGACTGCAGCCTACCAGGCTCCTCTGTCCATGGGATTTTCCAGGCAAGAGTACTGGAGTGGGGTGCCATCGCCTTCTCTGGGGAAAGGTCTAAACATTAAAACAACAACAACAACAACAACAACAAAAAACAAACTCCTAATGCTTATTACCAATTGTTTCCAGAAAAGTTGCATAAATTTATACCTCCGTCTTTAGCAGTAGTCCTCGATCATGGTGTGATTTTCTCTCCCGGGGGACATTTTTCAATGTTTGGAGATATTTTTGGTTATCTGAACTCAGGGAAGGAGGATAACACTGGCATTTCTTATGAACAGAAGCCAAGCCAACTGTCTTGCTGTTCACACTGTCTGCACTGTTTACTGAATCCAGGTTAGGCAAGACTTGAGCTAAGAGGCTGGAAGAAGACGCGAGGAGCTATAGGAACTGCTGCTGCTGCTGCTGCTGCTGCTGCTGCTGCTGCTGCTGCTGCTAAGTCGCTTCAGTCGTGTCCGAGTCTGTGCGACCCCATAGAGGGCAGCCCACCAGGCTCCCCGCAGATATGTTTATTCCTTCCTGGCTGGCATGGCAGCCATAACACAGCCTCTTTCCTGGCTGACGCAGCAGCTGTAGTATCCGCCACAACATAACCTCACATAACATAACCATGGTTATGTGGCTCCAGTGTAGGTCCAACGCAGCAGCAGCCAGGGTGTTCATGGTGGAGCTCATACAGGCGTAATGCACAGGGTACCTCACGACGTGCATGCGCAGTGCTGTGATTTCAGCGATTACAGCTGTTAAGTGATTTCAGCTGTTACATAGCCACGCAAAGTCATTGTTTACAGAACACGGGGTAAGAGGGCATGAGACCCTGGGGCCAGAGAGCCGAACTGGCTCCATCTCGTTAATTTCCCCCCAGTGTCTATCTCAATGTACCCAGGTTCCTGCCAACTTATTACTGCTCTATTCCTAAGGTGTCCAGGTTGGTGGCTGAATCTCACACATTTAAATGCCATCTACATTTTGGTAGCAAAAAGGAAGAAAGGGATGACAAAAATGAAACAAAGAGTGTATGCCAGTTTTATTTTAAGAAACATTCCTGTTCTTATTACATAGTAAAAGCTATATTCTTTTATTTCCCATGGGTAGAAACTAGCTGCAAGAGAATGACATTCTGAGACAACACATGCACATCTCAAGACATCTATTACGTGAAAAAAAGGGTAACAGAAATGGGGAGAGAACAGCAGTCTGTGCATAGCATTTGCTCTCCTTTTAGAGATAAGAACATGGAAACTCAGGGACACGTATAAATGCCAGACCTGAGATTTGACCCTAGCTCTCTCTGATAACAAGATTCATGTTATTTCTATTATATCACATCACATTTCATTTAAAGTTTTAGTGAGATACCAAGACATGAATCAATTGTAAAACAAGGCAGATATTTTTTAAAGTGTTAGAATATGTGTCAGAGAGCAGTAGGCCCCCCGTTCTAGCTGTGGTCTTATAAGCTCCCATGTGCCAACCTCATGCCAGAGCTGTGACTCACCCTTTGAAGAGAGCTCACAAGAATCTGTGACAGAGGCCGCCAAGTGGGACAGTGAGTTGGGAAGCTCATCAGAAACATTGGTTAAACCCAGGAATCAAGAAGGATAACACATACGTTAAACATTTTAACTTAAAAAACTATTATGGAAAATTTCAAACACGAACAAAGCAATCACAGTAGTTTAAGCCACCCTCATTATACTTTTCAACAATGATCAACATTTTGTTCTTCTTGCTTCATCTATAACTTCATCTTCTTCCAATCCTCCACTTGAATTTTTAAATTCCACTTTCTTTAGGTTAAATTTACATACATTAAAATATACAAATCCTAACTATACAATTTTGAAAATGACAGGTGTGATCCATGATCTTATCAAGCTATTAAACATTTTCATTACCCCAGAAAATTTTCTGAATTCCATCAGTATAGATTAGTTTTGCCTGTGCTAGAATTTTATATAAATGAATCATATAGTCTTGATTCTTCTGCGGCTGACTACTCAGTATCATGTCTGTGAGTTTCACCTATGCTTTTTCAGTCACTCCTTTTCAATTTGGATATTATTTCATATAGGAACATATCATATTTTGTTTATCCACTCTTCTCCTGATGGACTTTTGGTTTTCCAACACACTTGTAAAAGTGTATTTCTTTGGCAATCTTTTGACATAGGGACAAGTCCTTTCTTTTAAATATGGTCCCACTGATTGGAATTGCAACTTGTCTTTCTTACATAAATCACACTCATATAATGCATCACTTACAGCATATAGATTTTATTTCTTTAAAAGGGAATGAGAACTGGACATTTAGAAGCAATCTGAATGCAGAACCATTTTGAAGTTTCAAAATCCCCCCAACAATATTTCACAGTTGTTTCGTCCACATCTAATTCTACTATGATAATTTTTATTGATTTCCCATTATTGAGTCTTCTCAAAGCACTAACTTTAGTTTTCATAATATTAATAATAATAATCTTTCTTTTCATAACAAGATTTTGTTGATTTACATAATTTTTAATTCATTGAATAATTATAATGATAAATGCAACAGACAAAAACAGGAATAACACAATTCTCTTCATAAGCACTAAATTCTTTTGGTAGGAAGAAATGAAAGGGTAGATAACAGAGAGGAGCATTATACTTGGTAATAAATGTTTAGTTAGCATAGTCCCTGATTTGTAGTCAATGTTTTTCAGAGAGAACTAAGAGTACCTCTTTGCTCTGGTTACTGTTGTTGAGTAATGAATACACCCAAATTTAACAGCTTAAAGAAATTATTCTATTATGCTTGTGGCTTTTGCAGGTTTGGAATTCAGATAGGACCTAGTGGGAAAGACAAAGGATGAGATGGTTGGATGGCATCACCGATGCAATGGACATGAACTTTGGCAAACCCTGGGAGATGGTGTGGGGGGACAGGGAGGCCTGGCATGCTGCAATCCATGGGGTCACAAAGGATTGGACATGCCTTGGTGACTGAACAATAACAAAATAGTGGGAAAGACTTGTATCTGCTTCAAGACTCAGGAAGCCTCATCTTCACCCGGAAGGTCTGATGGATGGAAGTGAGAGTATCTGACAATTGCTATGAGCTATTGGCTGGGACCTTAGCTAGGGCTGTCAGCCGAAGTCTATCCATGTGGCTTGAGCCTCCTCACAGCACAGAGATCTTGCTTGGCAACTCAGGGTTTCAAAAGAGAGTGTTCCAGTGAATTTGTAGAAAATGCACTGTTTTTTGACCTAGTTAAGAGTTTTTCTGTTTTTTACAAGTACCTGATAGTGAATATATTTTTAAGGACTCTTTTGGCCATCCTTTTTGTGGACTTCCCTAGTGGTTCATCATCTACTAGAATTTTAAAAAGCTCAACTGGAATTCCATCACCTCCACTAGCTTTGTTTGTCGTAATGCTTCCTAAGGCCCACTTGACTTCAAACTCCAGGATGTCTGGCTCTAGATAAGTGGCCACACCATCTTTGTTATCCTGGTCATTAAGACATTTTTAGATAGTTCTTCTGTGTATTCTTGCCACTTTTTCTTAATCTCTTCTGCTTCTGTTAGGTCCTTACTGTTTCTGTCCTTTATCATGCTGATTCTTGCATGAAATGTTCCCTTGATATCTCCAGTTTTCTTGACAAGATCTGTAGTCTTCCCCATTGTACCGTTTTCCTCTACTTTTTTGCATTGTCCATTGAAGGAGGCCTTCTTATCTCTCCTTGCTATGTTAAAATGCTGCACTAAATATATCAGCAAATTTGGAAAACTCAGCAGCAGACCTTGGACTGTAAAGGTCAGTTTTCATTCCAATCTCAAAGAGAGGAAGTGCCAAAGAATGTTCAAACTACCAGACGATTGTTCACATTTCTCATCCTAGTAAGGTTATGCTCAAAACCATTCAAGCTAGGGTTCAGCAGTATGTGAACTGAGAACTTCCAGATGTCCAAGCTGGGTTTAGAAAAGGCAGAGGACCAGAGGTCGAATCACCAACATTTGCTGGTTCATAGAGAAAGCAAGGGAACTCCAGAAAAAAGCATCTACTTCTGCTTCTTTGACTACACTAAAGTGTTTGATTGTGTGGATCACAGCAAACTGTGGAAAATTCTTAAAGAGATGTGGATATCAGACAACCTTACCTGTCTCCTGAGAAACCAGTATGCAGGTCAAGAAGGAACAGTTATAACTGGATGTGCAACAACTGACTGGTTCAAAATTGGGAAAGGAGTACAACAAGGCTGTATATTTTCATCCTATTTATTTAACTTACATAAAGAGTACACTGTGTGAAATGCCAGGCTGGATGAATCACAAGCTGGAATCAAGGATGCTGGGAGAAATATTAACAACCTCCGATATGCAGATGATATCACTCTGATGGCAGAAAGTGATGAGAGCCTCTTGAGGAGAGTGAAAAAGCTGGCTTAAAACTCAACATTCGAAGAACGAAGATCATGTCATCTGGTCCCATCACTTCATGGCAAATAGAAGGGTAAAAAGTGGAAACAGTGACAGATTTTCTTTTCTTGGGTTCCAAAATGACTGCAGCCCTGAAATTAAAAGACACTTACTCCTTGGAAGAAAAGCTATGACAAACCTAGACAGCATGTTAAAAAGCAAAGGTATCACTTTGCCAACTGAGGTCTGTATAGTCAAAGCTATGGTTTTTCCAGTAGTCATGTACAGATGCTGGGAAAGATTGAAGACAAAAGGAGAAGAAGGCATCAGAAGATGAGATGGTTGGATCACATCACCAACTCAATGGGCATGAATTTTAGCAAACTCCTGGGAGATAGTGAAGGACAGGGAAGCCTGGTGTGCTGCAGTCCATGGGGTTGCAGACTTAGACATGACTTAGCAACTGAATATCAATAATCACAGAAATATTTGCTTTCAGGACAGCATTCAGAAGACTCACAATATCTCATGATAGGTGATGTTAAGTTTGAACACTGGTTAAGATGGTAACCATAAAGGCACTATTTTTCTCATTGTAGTTAATAATTATCTTGTAGAAAAATACTTTGAGACTATGCAAATAGCCTGTTACTTCTCATCATAAATTTGCCCATTATTTTTTTTAAATGCATCCCATGGAATTTTTCTTTATAGGAGTATAATTGCTTTACAATGTGAGTTTGTTTCTGCTGTATGACAAAGTGAATTAGCTATATGTATACATACATCCCTTCCCTCTTGAATCTCCCTCCCCCACCCACTTCCCATCCTACCCCTATAGGTCATCACAGAGCACCAAGCCGAGCTCCCTGAGATATACATCAGCTTCCAACTAGTTATCTATTTTATACATGGAAGTATATACATGTCAACACTACTCTCTCAATTCGTACCACTCACCCCCCTTCCCCTGTAATCACATGTTCATTCTCTATGTCTATGTCCCTATTCCTGCCCTGCAAATAGGTTCATCTGTACGATTTTTTCTAGATTCCATATATATATATATATATGTGTGCATTACTGTACAATATTTGCTTTTCTCATTTTGACTTATTTCACTTTGTGTAACAGATTCTAGGTTCATCTGCATCCCTACAAATGACCTAATTGTGTTCCTTTTCATGTCTGATTAATGGTCCATTGTATAAGTACCATATCTTCTTTATCCATTAATCTGTTGATGGATATCTAGGTTGCTTCCATGTCCTGGCCATTGTAAATAGTGATGCAGTGAACACTGGGGTAAATGTGTCTTTTTGAATTATAGTGTTCTCAGGGCATATGCCCAGGAGGTTAGCGTATGGTAATTCTACTGTTAGTATTTTAAGGAACTTCCATATTGTTCTCCATAGTGTCTGTATCCATTTATGTTCCCACCAACAGTGCAAGAGAGTTCCCTTTTCTCCACATCCTCACCAGCATTCACTGTTTGTAGATTTTTTTGAAGATGGCCATTCTGACTAATGTGAGGTGATGTCTCATTGTAGTCTTGATATGTATTTCTGTAATAATGAGAGATGTTGATCATCCTTTCACGTGTTAGCCGTTTGTATGTGTCTTTTTTGGAAAAATATTTTATTAAGGTCTTTCCCCATTTTTTGATTGGGTTGTTTGTTTCATTAATATTGAACTGCATGAGCTGCTTGTATATTTTGGAGATTAATCCTTTGTCACTTGCTTCATTTGCAAATATTTTCTTCCATTCTGAGGGTTGTCTTTTCATTTTGTTTGTGGTTTCCTTTGCTGTGCAAAAGCTTCTAAGTTTAATTAGGTCCCATTTGTTTATTTTTGTTTTTGTTTTCATTACTCTAGAAGGTGGGTCGAAAAGGATCTTGCTGCAATTTATGTCAAAGTGTGTTCTGCCCATGTTTTCCTCTTAACATTTTGGAGTATTTGGCCTTACATTCAGGTCTTTAACCCACTTTGAATTTATTTGTGTGTATGGTGTTAGAAAGTGTTCTAATTGCATTCTTTTACATGTAACTGTCTAGTTTTCCCAGAACCATTTATTGAAGAGGCTGTCTTTTCTCCATTGTATATCCTTGCCTCTTTCATCAAAGATGAGTTGACCATAGTTACATGGGTTTATTTCTGGGCTTTCTATCCTGTTCCATTGATCTGTATGTCTGTTTTTGTGTCAGTACCATACTGTCTTGATTACTATAGCTTTGTAGTATAGTTTGAAGTCAGAAATGTTGATAGTTGGAGCTGTTTTTCTTTCTCAAGATTGCTTTGGCTATTCGGGGTCTTTTCTTTTTCCATTCAGATTGTGAATTTTTTTGTGCTAGTTCTGTGAAAATGTCGTTGGTATTTGACAGGGATTGCATTCAATCTGTAGACTGCTTTGAGTTAGTATAGTCACTTTCACAGTATTGATTCTTCCAATTCAAGAATATGATATATCTCTCAATCTGTTTGTGTCATCATTGATTTCTTTTATCAGTGTCTTATAGTTTTCTGCATACAGGACTTCTGTCTCCTTAAGTAGGTTTATTCCTAGGTAGCAGCAGCATGTTGCCTCTATGCCCACTTATTGGAGAGATTTTTTTCATAAGTGGGTGTTAAATTTTGTCAAAAGCTTTTTCTATTAAATATATCTGTTGAGATGATCATATGGTATTTGTCCTTCGATTTGTTAGTATGGCACTCTTATACTAACATTGATATTTTTGTTTTTGTGTCTGCTGCTGCTGCTAAGTCACTTCAGTCATGTCTGACTCTCTGCGACTGCATAGACAGCAGCCCACCAGGCTCCCCCATCCCCGGGATTCTCCAGCCAAGAACACTGGAGTGGGTTGCCATTTCTTTCTCCAATGCATGAAAGTGAAAAGTGAAAGTGAAGTCGCTCCATCGTGTCCGACCCTCAGCGACCCCATGGACTGCAGCCCACCAGGCTCCTCCGTCCATGGGATTTTCCAGGCAAGAGTACTGGAGTGGGGTGGGGTGCCATTGCCTTCTCCAGTTTTTGTGTCAGTACTATGTATATAACAATATACCATATCTATATTTCTGCTTTAGTGTCAGTACCAGACTGTCTTGATCACTGTAGCTTTGTAGTATAGCTTGAAGTCAGAAATGTTGATACTTAGAGCTGTTTTTCTTTCTCGAGATTGCTTTCGCTATTTGGGGTCTTTTCTTTTTCCATACAGATTGTGAAATTTTTTGTGCTAGTTCTGTGAAAAATGCTGTTGGTAATTTGCCATTGGTAATATAGATATTTGTTAGTATGGCACATATCATACTGATTGATTTGTGTATATTGAAGAAACCTTGCATCCCTGAGATAAACCCCATTTGATCATGGCATACTATCCTTTTAATTCTGTTTGTTGTATTTTGTTGAGGATCTTTGCATCTATATTTACCAGTGATTTGGCCTGTAATTTTTGTGTGTGATATCTTTGTCTGTTTAGTAACAGAGTGATGGTGCCCTTGGCAAATGAGTTTGCAAGTGTTCCTCCCTCTGCAATTTTTGGGAAGAGCTTGAGAAGGATAGGTGTTAGCTCTTCTCTAAATGTTTGATAGAATTCACCAGTGAAGCCATCTGGCCTTGAGTTTTCATTTGTTGGAAGATTTTTAATCACAGTTCAAATTCAGTGCTTGTGATTGGTCTCTTCATATCTTCTCTTTCTTCCTGATTCAGTCTAGGAAAGTTGTACTGTTCTAAGAATTTGTCCATTTCTTCCAGGTTGTTCATTTTATTGGCATATAGTTTGTAGTGGTGTCTTATGATTCTATATATTTCTTCAGTATGAATTGTAACTTCTCTTTCATTTCTAATTTTACTGATTTGATTCCTCTCTCCTTTTTTATCTTGATGGATCTGGCTAATGGTTTATCAACTTTGTTTTTCTTCTAGAAGAATCAGCCAGTTTTAGTGATCTTTGTTATTGTTTTCTTCATTCCTTTTTCATTTTTTTTCTGCTCTGATCTTTATGATTTCTTTCTACTAACTTCGATTTGTTGTTGTTATTCTTTCTCTAATTGTTCTAGGTTTAAGGTTAGGTTTTTTATTTGAGATGTTCTTGTTTGTTAAGGTGGGACTATATTGCTATAAACTACCCTCTAAGAACTGCTTCTGCTGCGTTGCATAGGTTTGGGGTCACTGTGTTTTCATTGTCTTTGTTTCTAGGTATTTTTTATTTCTTCTTTGATTTCCTCAATGATCTCTTGGTTATTTAATAGCATATTGTTTTGCCTCCATCTATTTGTGGTTTTTTTTTTACAGTTTTCCCCCTTGTAATTGATATCTAATCATATAGTGTTGTGGTTTGAAAAAAGGTTGGTATGATTTCAATTTTCTTAAGTTTATCGAGGCTTGTTTTATGACTCAAGATTTTATCTATCTTGGAGAATTGTTCCATGTGAACTTGAGAAAAAAGTGTTAAAAAGTATATTCTGCAGCTTTTGGATGGGTGTCCTATTTGTTGTGTTTAGTCGCTAAGTCATTTGACACTTTACTACCCTGTGGACTCCAATATGCCAGGCTCCCCTGTCTTTCACTGTTTCCCAGAGTTTGCTCAGATTCATGTCCGTTGAGTCAGTGATGCTATCTAACCATCTCATCCTCTGCCTCACCCTTCTCCTTTTGCCTTCAGTCTTTCCCAGCATCAGGGTCTTTTCCAGTGAGTCATCTCTTTACATTAGGTGGCCAATTATTGGAGCTTCAACTTCAGCATTAGTTCTTCCAATGAATATTCAGGGCTGAATTCCTTTAGGGTTAACTGGTTTGATCTCCTTGCAGTCCAAGGGACTCTCAAGAGTCTTCTCCAGCACCACAATTCAAAAGCATCAGTTCTTAGGTGCTCAGTATATTACCATTTTCTTAATTGTTTTGGACTTGTTTTTGTAAGTCATTTCCTTCTTTTGTGTTTCCTGCCTAGAGAAGTTCCTTTAGCATTTGTTGTAAAGCTGATTTGGTAGTGCTGAATTCTTTTGACTTTTGCTTGTCTGTAAAGCTTTTGATTTCTCCATCAAATGTGAATGAGATACTTGCTGGGTAATCTTGGTTGTAGGTTTTCCCTTTCATCACTTTAAATATATCTTGCTACTTCCTTCTGGCTTACAGAGATTCTTCTGAAAGATCTTCTGATAACCCTAAGAAGATTCTCTTGGATATTACTTGTTGCTTTTTCTTTTTCGCTTTTAATATTTTTTTCACTAGTTTAGTTTTTGTTAGTTTGACTAATATGTATCCAAATAATATCAAGGAGAGATAAGAAAGACTTCCTAAGTGATCAGTGCAAAGAAATAGAGGGAAAAAATAGAATGGGAAAGACTAGAGATCTCTTCAAGAAAATTAGAGATACCAAGGGAACATTTCATGCAAAGATGGGCACAATAAAGGACAGAAATGGTATGGACCTAACAGAAGCAGAAGATATTAGGAAGAGGTGGCAACAATACACAGAATAACTATACAAAAAAAATCTTCATGACCCAGATAACCACGATGGTGTGATCACTCACCTAGAACCAGACAGCCTAGAGTGTAAAGCCAAATGGGCTTTAGGAAGCATCACTATGAATAAAGCTGGTGGAAGCAATAAAATTCCAGCTGAGCTATTTCAAATCCTGAAAGATGATGCTGTGAAACTGCTGCACTCAATATGCCAGCAAATTTGGAAAACAGCAGTGGCCACAGGACTGGAAAAAGTCAGTTTTCATTCCAGTTCCAAAGAAGGGCAATGCCAAAAAATGTTCAAGCTACCACACAAGTGCACTCATCTCACATGCTAGCAAAGTAATGCTCAACATTCTCCAGGCTAGGCTTCAATAGTACACTAACTGAGAACTTCTAGATGTTCAAGTCAGATTTAGAAAAGGCAGAGGAACCAGAGATCAAATTTTCTAACATCTGTTGGATCATAGGAAAACAAGAGAATTCCAGAAAATCATCTACTTTTGCTTTTTTTGACTATGCTAAAGCCTTTGACTGTGTGGATCACAACAAATGTGGAAAATTCTTAAAGAGATGGGAATACCAGACCACTTCACCTGCCTCCTGAGAAACCTGTACGCAGGTCAAGAAGCAACAGTCAGAACCAGACATGGAACAACAGACTACTTCCAAATCGGGAAAAGAATATGTTAAGGCTGTATGTTGTCACCCTGCTTATTTAACTTATATGCAGAGTACATCAGGTGAAATGCTGGGCTGGATGAAGCACAAGCTGGAATAAAGATTGTTGGGAGAAATACCAATAATCTTAGATATGCAGATGATATCACCCTTATGGCATAAAGTGAAGAGGAACTAAAGAGCCTCTTGATGAAGGTGAAAGAAGAGAGTGAAAAAGATGGCTTAAAACTAAATGTTAAAAAAACTAATCATGGCATCTTATCCCATCAATTCAGTTCAGTTCAGTCACTCAATCATGTCCGACTCTGTGACCCCATGGACTGCAGCATGCCAGGCCTCCCTGTCCATCACCAACTCTTGGAGCCTGCTCAAACTCTTGTCCATCGAGTTGGTGATGCCATCCAACCATCTTATCCTCTGTCATCCCCTTCTCCTCCTGCCTTCAATCTTTCCTAGCATCAGGGTCTTTTCCAATGAGTCAGTTCTTTGCATCAGGTGGCCAAAGTATTGGAGTTACAGCTTCGGCATCAGTCCTTCCAATGGATATTCAGGATTGATCTCCTTCAGAATGGACTGGTTGGATCTCCTTACAGTCCAAAGGACTCTCAAGAGTCTTCTCCAACACCACAGTTTAAAAGCATCAATTCTTTGGTGCTCAGCTTTCTTTATAGTCCAACTCTCACATCCATACATGACCACAGGAAAAACCATAGCCTTGACTAGATGGACCTTTGTTGGCAAAGTAATGTCTCTGCTTTTGAAAATGCTATCTGGGTTGGTCACAACTATTCTTCCAAGGAGCAAGTGTCATTTAATTTCATGGCTGCAGTCACCATCTGCAGTAATTTTGGAGCCCCAAAAGATAAAGTCTGTCACTGTTTTTGCTGTTTCCCCATCTGTTTGTTGAAGTGATGGGACTGGATGCCCTGATCTTCGTTTTCTGAATGTTGAGCTTTAAGCCAACTTTTTCACTCTCCTCTTTCACTTTCATCAAGAGGCTCTTTAGTTCTTCTTCACTTTCTGCCATAAGGGTGGTGTCATCTGCATATCTGAGGTAATTGATATTTCTCCCGGCAATCTTGATTCCAGCTTGTGCTTCATCCAGTCAGTGTTTCTCATGATGTACTCTGCACATAAGTAAATAAGCAGGGTGACAATATACAGGGTGACGTACTCCTTTTCCTATTTGGAAGCAGTCTGTTGTTCCACGTCCAGTTCTAACTGTTACTTCCTGACCTGCATACAGATTTCTCAAGAGGCTGGTCAGGTGGTCTGTTATTCCCATCTCTTGAAGAATTTTCCACAGTTTGTTGTGGCCCACACAGTCAAAGGCTTTGGCATAGTCAATAAAGCAGAAGCAGATGTTTTTCTGGAACTCTCTTGCTTTTTTGATGATTCAACAGATGTTGGCAATTTGATCTCTGGTTCCTCTGGCTTTTCTAAATCCAGCTTGAACATCTGGAAGTTCACAAATCATGTACTGCTGAAGCCTGGCTTGGAGAATTTTGGGCATTACTTTGCTAACGTGTGAGATGAGGGCAATCATGTGGTAGTTTGAGCATTCTTTGGCATTGCCTTTCTTTGGGATTGGAATAAAAACTGACCTTTTCCAGTCCTGTGGCCTCTGCTGTTTTCCAAATTTGCTGGCATATTGAGTGCAGCACTTTCACAGCATCATCTTTCAGGATTTGAAACAGCTCAACTGGAATTCCATCACTTCCACTAGCTTTGTTCATAGTGATGCTTCCTAAGGGCCACTTGACTTCAGATTCCAGGATGTCTGGCTCTAGGTGAGTGATCACACCATCGTGGTTATCTGGGTCATGAAGATCTTTTAAATATAGTTCTTCTGTGTATTCTTGCCACCTCTTCTTAATATTTTCTGCTTCTGTTAGGTATATACCATTTCTGTCCTCTATTGTGCCCATCTTTGCATGAAATGTTCCCTTGGTATCTCTAATTTTCTTGAAGAGATCTCTAGTCTTTCCCATTCTATTGTTTTCATCTTTCTTTGCACTGATCACTTAGGAAGTCTTTCTTATCTCTCCTTCCTATTCTTTGGAACTCTGCATTCAAATGGGTATATCTTTCCTTTTCTCCTTTGCTTTTCACTTCTCTTCTTTTCTCAGCTATTTGTAAGGCCTCCTCAGACAACCATTTTGCCTTTTTGCATTTCTTTTTCTTGGGGATGGTCTTGATCCCTGTTTCCTGTACAATGTCATGAACCTCCATCCATAGTTCTTCAGGCATTCTATCAGATCTAATCCCCTGAATCTATTTCTCACTTCCACTGTAAAGGGATTTGATTTAGGTCATATCTGAATGGTCTAGGTTTCCCCTACTTTCTTCAATTTAAGCCTGATTTTGGCAATAAAGAGTTCATGATCTGACCACAGTCAACTCCCAGTCTTGTTTTTGCTGACTGTATGAAGCCTTTCATCTTTGGCTGCAAAGAATATAATCAATCTGATTTTGGTATTGACCATCTGGTGATATCCATGTGTAGAGTTGTCTCTTGTGTTGTTGGAAGAGGGTGTTTGCTCTGACCATACTCTATTAGCAAAGGCAAACCTCTATTAGCCTTTTCCCTGCTTGATTCTGTATTCCAAGGCCAAATTTGCCTGTTACTCCAGGTATTTCTTGACTTCCTACTTTTGCATTCCAGTCCCCTATAAGGAAAAGGACACCTTTGGGGGGTGTTAGTTCTAGAAGATCTTGTAGGTCTTCATAGAACCATTCAACTCCAGCTTCTTCAGCATTACTGGTTGGGGCATAGATGTGGATTACTGTGATATTGAATGGTTTGCCTTGGGAATGAGCAGAGATCATTCTGTCCTTTTTGAGACTGCATCCAAATACTGCATTTTGGACTCTTTTGTTGACCATGGTGGCTACACCATTTCTCCTAAGGGATTTTTGCCCACAGTCATAGATATAATGGTCATCTGAGTTAAATTCACCCATTCCAGTCCATTTTAGTTAGCTGATTCCTAAAATGTTGATGCTCACTCTTGCTACCTCCTGTTTGACCACTTCCAATTTGCCTTGATTCATGGACTTAACATTCCAGGTTCCTATGCACTATTGCTCTTTACAGCATTGGACCTTGCTTACATCACCAATCACATCCACAACTGGGTATTGTTTTTGCTTTGGCTCTGTCTGTTCATTCTTTCTGGAGTTATTTCTCCACTGATCTCCAGTAGCATATTGGGCACCTACCAACCTGGGGAGTTCATCTTTCAGTGTCCTATCTTTTTGCCTTTTCATACTGTTCATGGGGTTCTCAAGGCAAGAATACTGAAGGGGTTTGCCATTCCCTTCTCCAGTGGACCAAGTTTTGCCAGAACTCTCCACCATGACCTATCCATCTTGAGTGGCCCTACACGGCATGGCTCATGGTTTCATTGAGTTAGACAAGGCTGTGGTCCATGCGATCAGAGTGGTTAGTTTGCTGTGATTGTGGTTTTCAGTCTGTCTGCCCTCTGATGGAGACGGATAAGAGGCTTATGGAAACTTCCTGATGGCAGAGACTGACTGAGGGGGAAACTGGCTCTTGTTCTGATGGGTGTGGCCATGCTCAGTAAATCTTTTTTCCGATCCCATCACTTCATGGTAAATAGACAAGGAAACATTTGAAACAGTGACAGACTTTATTTTCTTGGGCTCCAAAATCACTGTAGATAGTGATTGCAGCCATAAAATTAAAAGACACTTGCTCCTTGGAAGAAAAGCTATGATAAACCTAGACAGTACAGTATCATGTATCATCTAGACAGTAATCATGTATAGATGTGAGAGTTGGACCATAAAGAAGGCTGAGCCATCCAAGCATCTCATCCTCTGTTGCCCTCTTCTATGCCTTCAGTCTTTCCAACATCAAAGTCCTTTCCAATGAATCAGCTCTTCATATCAGGTGGCCAAAGTATTGGAACTTCAGCATCAGTCCTTTCAGTGAATATTCAGCACCGATTTCCTTTAACATTGACTGGTTTGATCTCCTTGCAGTCCAGGGAACTCTCAAGAGTCTTCTCCAGCACCACAGTTCAAAAGCACCAATTCTTCAGTGCTCATTCTTCTTTAGACTTTAACCCGAGAGAAGTGAAAATATATCCATACAGAGACTTGAACATAAGTGTCCATAACAGCTACATCTGTAAGAATCCCAAACTGAAAACAATCCAAATGCCCATCAACAGTAAATGAAAAAATATATCATTGTAACTCAGTCTTATTATCCCAAAAACAAAGATCATGGCATCCAGACCCATCACTTCATGGCAAATAGATGGGGAAGAATGGAAACAGTGACAGGTTTTATTTTCTTGGGCTCAAAAATCACTGCAGATGGTGGACTGTGGCCATGAAAGAGCTGGATTGTATGCTAGGTATATGCTTAATTTTTGAAGAAACTGTCAAACTGTTTTCCAAAGTGACTACACCATCTTATATGCCCACCAACAATGTGTGAAGGTCCAACCACTTCACATTATTACAGGATCCGAGTTTTTAAGTGACTCACTATCACCTGCAGCGATTGTGTAGCAGCAGGCCCTCTACCATCTGAGACTGTTCATTGGCCACTACAGATCCAGACAATTCTTTGAGGGACTTATCATCTGGGAGGAGGTGCAGAGGGTTGGGCAAAGTGAAGTGCCTCAGGCTGAGACACGATGAAACAACACACCCTCGCAAGCTGTGAACTATTTATTCTAAGACCTTGATGTTTTCTTCTCAGACATTCTTATGCCAGTTAAAATTCTAACATTAAAGTCTATCTCAAATTCTATCTCTCTTCTCACTCAGAACCTTCTTATCACTTGACACCTCTTTTATATTGATGTTGCAGAAAGAATATAAGGTTTAGAGGTGGGTACATGTACGTTTAAAATATTATTTAATTTCTCATACTTAGCTGCCTGGAAAATGAAGATAAGAGGATGTGGCGGTTGGGTTGTTGTGAAATAATGCAGCCAGGTGAAGCCTCCAAGCTGGTACAAGAATCTGCCTGTAATTTGGGACGGTTAGGTTCAATCCCTGGATTGGGAAGATCCCCTGGAGGAGGGGAAGGCAACCCACTCCAGTATTCTTGCTGGGAAAATCCCAATGGACAGAGGAGCCTGGTGGGCTACAGTCCATGGAGTCACAAAGAGTCGGACGTGACTGAGTGATTAAGCATACAGCAGGTGAAGCCTCCAGTACCTGGCTCATTACGGGTACCCAACAAATGCCATCTCTTTCCTCTTGTCTTTCTACTTTAGACATTTATGCATTTGGCCTTTTTTTCCTCTCAAGAGCAGATTTTATTATATACACAAGACTGTGTTCTCACAGCATTGCTCTGTAAAAATGGTGAGGACATTTTGGGTAACATTCATTTGGGGGCCATTAGAATCACTGAATGGAGCTCTGCCTTCTGAAGATTCCATGTGGTGACTCTGGCCTACTCCAGAGAGTTTTTCTTTTTTTCATTTAATCAACAAGTATTTATTGTATCTAATATATACCTGGCAGTAAGAAGGCACCGAAGCTGTCCTGGAGCTGATGGTCCAACAGGGGAGACAGCCAAATCACCCTAGAAACGAAGGTAGAATTGCAGTTATGACAAGTATCTGGAGAAGAGGACCCAGTGCTGTGAACATTTGGAGATTTCCACCAGTCAAGGAGGTCAAAAAGCAGGGCTGGTGATAGAGTGAGGCAAGGCAGGCGTCCAGGATGCAGCGTGTAAAGCGTCCCCATTCTCAGTCATGGCCCTGCCAGCCTCCACTCCAGTATTTCTTTCGCATCTAGTTTGGAAGTAAAGATCAGCCACTGTTTGGGCATAGACAGTTTGCTGATCTCTACGTGTATGTGTGCGTGTGTGCGTGCGCGCGTGTGTGCGTGCGCACGCGTGTGCATGCACATGAGCCAAAATGTAGAAAGAATGGGATTTAACAAGGTTATCAATAGTTCCTGATGAATTGGAGTCTTTTATCCAGGGTGAATACGTGCAAACTGCAAGGAGCTGAGGGTTCAGGTCTAGTTCTGGGGGACTGAGAAGCTGGGTCTGTCCTCTCACCTCCCTGACACTTTTGAGAAAGCATCTGGCTAAGCTCTCAGAGGTGCTGCTCACCTAGGGGGTACTGGAAAGCAGGCTCACCCCACTCCCCCGTCAGACCTCCTGCTTCTGCTCCAAGGAAGGTGTCTGTCTCCCCAAGGCTCACAGAACTTTCGCAAAGTACAGTGGAGCCTTGTCTTCCACAGTTACAAAGCTTTGCTCTCAGAGTGCTTTCATAGCCCCTGGGACTCAATGAAAATCAAAGAAAAAAGCTCACAACTTT
This sequence comes from Oryx dammah, assembly GCF_014754425.2. Classification (NCBI taxonomy): domain Eukaryota; kingdom Metazoa; phylum Chordata; class Mammalia; order Artiodactyla; family Bovidae; genus Oryx; species Oryx dammah. The sequence continues at coordinate 81,407,958 of NW_024070185.1, read as the reverse complement.
AGCATCCAAGAAAGGGGTGCAGCCTTCACCCTCCCCATTTTCTTGAGTATTTGGCCCAAATCACCCACCGTTTGGCTCATGGCCCTGCGGAGACGCACAAGCATATTTATCCAAAGTCACGCTATTTCTCTCGTACTAGGTGTGGTCCATCTGTAGGCTGGTCAGTGACCCCACTCTAAAAGAAGGTGGGGCTAAACACATTTTACTTTCGCCATCAAGGGAATTGGAATCAGAGAGGCTGAGGTTAGTGGCAGTATTTTGTGATGTGAATGTGAACTGGATAGGACACTATCCAGAGTCCTATCCTGGAGATGGCCTTTCAGATTGCTCCCAGATAGCTCTGAGAAACTGCTTCAAAGAGGTAGAGAGGAAGGTCAGTATATATGTGATTTTGGTGAAGGGGGAGCACATGCACTCAAGCACATGTTTTTAAGAAGTATTTATTTATTTGGCTGCATCGGGTGGTAGTTGCAGCATGTTGGATCTTTGTTGTACCTTTTGTTGTTGTGCACAGGCTCCAGAGCACATGGGCTCATGTGGTATCCTAGTTCTTTGACCAGGGACGAGCAACCTTGCATCCCCTACATAGCAAGGTGGATTCTTAATCACTGGACCACCAGGCAAGTCCCCAAGCGTGCGCGTGCACACACACACACACACACACACACACATTTTGCAGAAGGTTTCTGCTAGTCTGGTGAAGTTTACTGTGGGGAGCAGATGTCACCATGACAGATTTTAGCACTTTTCTAAGTATGAGGAGATGCAAGAATTGGGCTCATAAAATTGTCTCCTGAAAATATCTAACTATTTGAAGACCTGCTCTGCCAGTTTTTTCCAGAGCAGAGTGCCACCCTGAACTCTTTTCAAAAGATGTTGAAGTTCAGCAACTGCAGGGGCTCTTAATTTAGTCTTTGGAGAGGGAGATGGAGAGTGCCAGCTTGTAGGTGCTAGCCACTTGGCAGAGACCATGATGTGGCACAGACCCCAGTACAGTGGACCCCCCGTAGAGGCTAGACCTGCACTGCAGCTGAAGGACTGCTTCTGTCCTTGGAGTCCACCAGCCCCTGCTGCAGTGCCAATCTGTCCTTGGCCCCACTGAGGTGGGCAGAGAGAGCTCTATTCCTTACAACCAAAAGATCCTGGGTGAGCCTGAGAGCTGGACTGGACTGTGTTGGAGGATGGTCAAAGGACAGAGTTTTGTTGAGAATCCCTCTGAAACGGCTCAGTTACTATTTGCTGTGTGTGTACATATGTATGTGTTTGTAGGGAATGGTAAAGCTTGTATCACATGCATTATCTTCTGTAATATTTATAACAAACCTGTGATGCAAACAACACAGCTTTAAACTATTTTCCTCCCGTTGCAGAGAACAGAGAATTTCAGCACCTTGCCCAGAGTTCTAGAGCCAGGCCTTAAGCCTACAGCTTTAACTCCCTATTTGGAGTGTTCTTCCCAGCTTCAGGTTAACCAATCGCCCGTACACCATTCTTAATTGTGATCCATGCAAGCTATGGTTACAGTTTAACTTCCACACCTTTAGGAGGCTGAGGCGAGGAGTGGGCAAGGGAGAGAATGCTGGCCCCGCAGGTCGTGCCCAGAGCTGCCGCACGAGGGCACTGTTCCTCCATGATAGCGTCCCAGTGGCTTCCTCTCACAAGCAGTTCTTTGGCACTAGAGACTTCTTCAGCCTCAGGATTCTTTCAATTCTTGTTTCTCAGGATGACTGCAAGGTGGTGGAATGGGTTTGATTCACTGGTACATCTTCCAGAAGTTAAAAAGAAAACAAACTCAAACCTGTGGGCTGGATAATGAGCTCCCCCCCACCACCAATTAAAGTGGGGGAGAGCAGCGTTTTACATCTGTTGTGAGCACAGCCTCTGTTTGCTCTTACTGACCTAGTTGGGGTCTATCTGTCCAGGGTCCAACCCAGACGTCCAGTTCCAGCCTCTGCTTAATGGGCTACAAAGCACAGACTTGACTGTGCTTTAGTGTAACACTTCCCTGAGACAAGTGCAGTGTGGTCAGGCTGGCCTGGAAAACCATTCATGGTTGTTATGGAGGATTTGGTCCCCAGGCGATTGGTCCTTTGTCCTATGACAAGCAGCGTCAGAGGTCAGCAGCCGCTGAGCAAGCTGCCGCATCCACCCAGGCCTGGCAGGCATTACCGAAAGGAGGGCAAAGGAAATGTTCTCCCAGGTCCATTCTGCACTGGACTGGATGAGAGTGATACACGTTTAGGTCACTGGGTAGTTCTTGTAGCTTATCTTTTTACTAAGCGTGATGTGGGGATTTTGTTCAGTTTCCCAAACAGAACGCCATTCCTGTAAATTAGAAGGAGACTCTGACTGTGACCTCCTGGCCTCTCTGGGAAAGGGTGCCAGCAGTACCCCTACTCTGGCAGGCACCCCGCTGCGGGGCTGCTCATACCCGGGGTGGGGGAGGCCAGCTGCAGCTTTGGACTTGAAAGAAATTCGCTCTGCTCTGGCTTATGTCGGAAGGAGCTCTGGAAGGGCTGGCCTCCTCTCAGCTAGCTGGGGGGCCAGTGGCTGACGAAGATGACCTGCAGGCCTTATCAGCACTTATCTCTCAGTAAAGCCCCTCAGAGGCAGCTTTGTGTGTGTCTGGCGCTCTGACAGCTGGGGAGGGCAGGGCGGGGCCTTTGTTCCCCCTTCTTCCCGGCTGTTGGGAACTTTGCTGACAGCAAAAATCTATCCCATGGGTTCACAGCACAGGCTCTGAATGTGGACAGATTTTCTTTCGGAAAAGTTCTTTAAATTTTTTTTTAAAAATTCAATACACTTTTATTTTTTAATTTATTATTTTGAAATAAATTTGAGCTTATAAAAATGTGGAAAAATTATACAATGAATTCTGATATACTCTTCACCCAGATTGCCTCAGTAACAGCATTTGAGATTGAGTTGCAGATACAGTGCCCCTTTACTTCTCAAGCCTTCAGTCTGTATCACCTAAAATTATGGCCAGTCTAAAGATCAAATCCAGCAGTTAACACTGACACAGCAATAGTTCATCTACAGACCTTATTCATACTTCCTCCATTGCCCCAGAGATGGATCACATCTTGGGTTAGCTATTGGTTCTCTAGTTTCCCCTAATCTGGAGCAGTTCTTCAGTCTGCTTTGTCTTTTATGACCTAGACATCTTGGAAGAATATAAGCCAGTTGTTTGGCAGGAAGTCCCTGAATTTGGGTTGCCTGACATCCTCTCATGACCTCACGGGGCTCTCTACCCAAGAGGCAGAAAGATCTGCCTGCAACATTGCCATGGAAGAAGCCTGCAAGATTTCTCCATTGTAAAGTTATAGTTTTCCCCTTCAGAATTCACAATATTTTAGGAATATCCTATTTTTAATATACATTGTATGTTTTAGATAATTTGAAAAACATAGTCAAGGCGAAGGGGGAAAAAATTCCCTCACAGCCTTCCAAAGATCAATACTGTTTTCATGTTGAGTAATTACTCTTCTTGCTTTCATTGTGTCTCTGTCTCCAGTCCTCAATGGCACCCCACTCCAGTTCTCTTGCCTGGAACATCCCATGGACAGAGGAGCCTGGTAGGCTGCAGTCCATGGGGTTGCTAAGAGTTGGACATGACTGAGCGACTTCACTTTCAATTTTCACTTTCATGCCTTGGAGAAGGAAATGGCAACCCACTCCAGTGTTCTTGCCTGGAGAATCCCAGGGACGGGGGAGCCTGGTGGGCTGCCGTCTATGGGGTCACACATAGTCGGACACGACTGAAGTGACTTAGCAGCAGCAACAGCTGCCAGTCCTCTAATCTAGCCAGAAGTGGTGGCTTCCTGTGGCTGATGAGTTCATATGCCCTGGCCCTGCACCCTGGTCTCATTCCTCTGGGGGCATTTGGAGACTGCCTGAAACAGAGATGTGGTTGTTTCAGATCTGGTGTTGGGAGGTGGAGATGTGTTAAGTAGGTGAAGCATTTTGATTCCTCCAGGACAGGTACATCTGTCCAGATAGAAGAGAGGAGAATGAGGTCAGCCATTCAGGCAACCTGGGTCCTCATCACTTGAGGACTGCAAAAGGGCGTGGGGTTGACCTTGTGCCAGGGAAAGATGGCCAATAGCAGGTGAGCACAAAGCCAGCTAGCACAGTGGAAGATGGGCACAGTCTCATGGAGAAATGTAGGAAACACATCTTGGAATCAGCCAGCTCAAGGCACAAGAGAGCTGGGGGACTGACATGTCAAACTTAAGAGTAACTGACTTATGGACTTCCCTGGTGATCCAGTGGTTAAGAATTCACCTGCAATGCAGGAGACGTAGGTTCAATCTCTGGTCTGGGAGGATTCCACATGCCTCGCGGCAGCTAAGTCCATATGCCGCGACTGCTGAAGCCTGGTTGCCCTAGGGCCTGTGCTCGGCAACAAGAGAAGCCACCACAATAAGAAGCCACTGCAACTAGAGGGTGACCCCTGCTCTCCATAACTAGAGAAAGCCTGCGTGAAGCAATGAAGACTGAATGCAGCCAAAAATAAATAAATAAATAAACATGGAAAAAAAAGAGTATTTGACTTAGGGTGTTAGTGGGAGTGGCAGGGGTAGGTTAGCTCCCTAGGCTTTTCTGCCTGCTGTGGGTACCTGGCAGAGATACTTCTGATGTTCTGGGGTAAAGGCTCAGGCCAGAGATGCAGGCACTGTCAATGGGAAACTGGAGACCCTAGGAATATGACTGGGACAGCGAGACGTACATTGTTTATCAGCAAGTCCAGTGAGCTCTGTGTCCAAAGTATATCCCTATTCACTCATTCCTCTCTATTTCAACTGCCACCAGGGCCACTATTCTAGACGGAGGCTCTGTCCCTGTAGTAGCTTCTTAATGTGTCTCACTCCCATGGATCTTTACACAGTAGCCAAAGTGGTTTTTTGGGCATCCCATGCAGAGCCAGACATCTTGGAATGTGAAGTCAAGTGGGCCTTAGAAAGCATCACTACGAACAAAGCTAGTGGAGGTGATGGAATTCCAGTGGAGCTGTTTCAAATCCTGAAAGATGATGCTGTGAAAGTGTTGCACTCAATATGCCAGCAAGTTTGGAAAACTCAGCAGTGGCCACAGGACTGGAAAAGGTCAGTTTTCATTCCAATCCCAAAAAAGGCAATGCCAAAGAATGCTCAAACTACCACACAATTGCACTCTTCTCACACACTAGTAAAGTAATGCTCAAAATTCTCAGGCTTCAGCAATACGTGAACCGTGAACTCCCTAATGTTCAAGCTGGTTTTAGAAAAGGCAGAGGAACCAGAGATCAAATTGCCAACATCCGCTGGATCATGGAAAAAGCAAGAGAGTCCCAGAAAAACATCTATTTCTGCTTTATTGACTATGCCAAAGCCTTTGACTGTGTGGATCACAATACACTGTGGAAAATTCTGAGAGAGATGGGAATACCAGACTACCTGACCTGCCTCTTGCGAAATCTGTATGCAGGTCAGGAAGCAACAGTTAGAACTGGACATGGAACAACAGACTGGTTCCAAGTAGAAAAAGGAGTACATCAAGGCTGTATACTGTCACCCTGCTTATTTAACTTCTATGCAGAGTACATCATGAGAAACGCTGGACTGGAAGAAACACAAGCTGGAATCAAGATTGCAGGGAGAAATACCAATAACTTCAGATATGCAGATGACACCACCCTTATGGCAGAAAGTGAAGAGGAACTAAAAAGCCTCTTGATGAAAGTCTTGTGAAAAAGTTGTCCTAAAGCTCAACATTCAGAAAACGAAGATCATGGCATCTGGTCCCATCACTCCATGGGAAATAGATGGGGAAACAGTGGAAACAGTGTCAGACTTTATTTTTTGGGCTCCAAAATCACTGCCGATGGTGATTGCAGCCATGAAATTAAAAGACGCTTACTCCTTGGAAGAAAAGTTATGAGCAACCTAAACAGCATATTGAAAAGCAGAGATGTTACTTTGCCAACAAAGGTCCATCTAGTCAAGGCTATGGTTTTTCCAGTAGTCATGTATGGATGTGAGAGTTGGACTGTGAAGAAAGCTGAGTGCCGAAGAATTGATGCTTCTGAACTGTGGTGTTGGAGAAGACTTTTGGGAGTCCCTTGGACTGCAAGGAGATCCAACCAGTCCATTCTGAAGGAGATCAACCCTGGGATTTCTTTGGAAGGAATGATGCTAAAGCTGAAACTCCAGTACTTTGGCCACCTCATGCGAAGAGTTGACTCATTGGAAAAGACTTTGATGCTGGGAGGGATTCGGGGCAGGAGGAGAAGGGGACGACCCAGGATGAGATGGCTGGATGGCATCACCGACGCGATGGACGCGAGTCTGAGCGTACTCTGGGAGTTGGTGATGGACAGGGAGGCTTGGCGTGCTGGGATTCATGGGGTCGCAAAGAGTCGGACACGACTGAGCGACTGAACTGAACTGAACTGACGCAGCTTGCAGGATCTTTGCTTTCTGACCAGGGACTGAACACAGGCTCCCAGCAGTGAAAGCTGGGAATCCTAACCACCAAGGAATTCTTCCAAAATGATTTTTTAAAAATATGGTTCAGATTAGCTATTTCCTTGCTCAGAACCCTCTACCAGCTTTCCATGAGATTGGGGTGAAGTCCAAAGCTTCGTCTTAGTCTTTTGTCCCTGCATGATCTGGCCACATTTGAATGTACTTTCCATACTAGAAACTTGGAAGTGCTTGGATACCACTGAACACAGAAAGAAAGGAAATACAAGCTTGCTGAACACATGCTGGTGCCCATCCCCAAGCTGTGTATCCGCATGTTTACATCTATTTCGTATTACATCTTGTTCTCCTGCCACACCTCCTTCACTCACTTCTGTCCAGGGCACTGGCCTTCTTGATGTTTCTTGGACCTGCTAAGCTTATCTCTACCTCAGGGCCTTTGTACCTGCTTACTGTTCTGCCTGGAGTCCTCCTGCCTTAGGTTTTAGTGTTCCAGTCTCAGCTGAGAGGTTAGCACACCCAGCACAGATTCCCCCAGCAGAGAATTGCTGCAGTGCCAGGTCAGGAGCTCAGGCTAGGTAGGGAAATGAAGAAAGATGAAGAGATATGAAGGGGCAGGAGAATGGAGCACACAGTCGCTTCAGCAGCAGCGAGGTAGAGGGCGCTGAGCTGAGGCGGATGGCTGGACGAGACCAGGGAGCCATGCTTGGTTCTGAGAAGTAGAGGGATGGCAGTGCTCTGGGTGGTTGACTCGAGTGCTTGTGAAGGTTGTCGGGGCCAAGAAGATAGAGGAAGGGACTATAAGCCAGATCACATGGGGTCCTGGACAGTGTTACTGAAGAGGAATGGTTATTCAGAAACAAGTGTCCAGATCTTGAGGTAGATAAAAATGGTTTTAGATCACTATTAGCCAAACTGGTTCAGATTACCAGAAAACTCACTAGTTTCCATGGGATGAACTTCAGCCAGGTTAATGTTGAGGGTATCCTGAGTGTGGGCAGTCCTTCAGGTCTTGGGGCACTAAGAGCAGGCTCTCTGGCAGGTTCCTGAAAGTTAGGAGATGGGTTGATTATTTGAGGAGCAGCAGAGGACCCTGGCAGTTGGAAATATAAGGAATGCGGCAGTTTCTCTCATGATTTAGGTAGGAGTGAAAAACAGCAGGGGAACAAAGGATGGGTCAGAAGAACCACCCAAAGCACACCTTTAATTTTCCAGCAATTTTAAATTTCAGGGAACCAAGCTACCAGTCGACCAGTGTGAATCTGGCTGTTTTGGGGGCAAAATGTCTTGGTGTGGTGAGATGTGGTCTATCAGGTTCTTCTGTAACAGGCCTTGGAGGTTCTAAATGAATGCCTGGAACCTGACTTTGTTTTTGCTACTTTTCACTCATGATGCCTTTGTCCTGCTGTGCTTGCTTTTTTTATTTTTATTTTTTTTTTTACTGTGTTACTTCTTGCCCTAAGAAAATTACTCGTGAGAATTCTTTGAGGTTTGGAATGAGGGAGTTTCTTCAGAGAGGATCTGTACTTTTCTCTGCCACCTGAAGCCACTAAATTCACAGCTTGATGTTTTGTCTATTTGGCTGCAAATACTGCTGAGGGTGGGCTTGTTGGTACAACTTCTCCATGATTGTACTGCTCCCCACCCGCCCCACCCCCCCACTCCGCTCAGCACAGAGGCAACTTTTCTTTGTTGTTCCCTGGGGGAGGAGTGGGGCAGCCTCATGGGTCACACTTTTATACTAGACTTCCCATGTTGGGTGGTCTCTAGGTGTCATCTTCTTACCCAGTGCTTCCTGAAGCTGTAAAAGTTGGAGCTCAAATGTGCCAGGTTCAGCAAATGCCCCTGAGGCCAAGAGCTTCAAATCACAGTTCTCTTTGTGTTTCTGGTTTCATTTAGATTTGGCCTGATATTGATCAATTCTTTGATGCTTTCAAAAGATAGAACAATCATCAGCATTTTTGGATGCATTCAGTGTGCTTGTGGGAAAGTGAAAGTGAAGTTGCTCAGTCGTGTCCAACTCTTTACGACCCCGTGGACTGTAGCCCACCAGGCTCCTGGCTCCTCTGTCCATGGGATTTTCCAGGCAGGAATACTGGAGTGGGGGAAGGGATGGTTTAAATACTAGCCAGCTTAGTACCAGAAATCATAGCAAATCTGCCTGGAGATCTTCACGCTATTCACCTTTTACCCCTGGGTCTTGCACTCTATCAGCAGTGCAGAAAGTGGCTATGAAGCAAAATCATGTTGCCCAAATGGATTTTGCTATCTATCCTCATGTCTTGCTGCTTTTCATGGTGACCTATGAGTGCAGTGATTCCTAAGAGCTCAGTACTTTGGGGCAACCGATGTGTCAGGGCTGGTAGTTGTGGGAAACAGCTTTCTTTTCCTTCCACCTCCAATCCTGAGATGTTGTAAGTGGTTTGTCTGAAATCCACTCTAGGGATTTCAGACAAACCTCAAGAAAGAAAATGTTCTTTTCCTGGGGCAGGAGACAGATTCTAAACAAAGGAATTTATACTACAAGGTTTTTAGATTCCATAAAGCATCTTTCCCTCAATCTAGCTTTAAACAAATTTAAAGAACTTACTCAGCTCATTCCAGAAAGAGGGTTTTATTTTGTTATTACTGTTTCATGCCTGACACAATTATTTCTGGAGCCATTGAGTGATGATGGGTCCTTTATGTTTTGCGTGTCTGTGTGTGTGCACAAGTGGGTCTGTTATAGATAATGGAAGATTTAGAATTCCCCTGTCCATCCTGTTTCTCACCATACTCCCTGGCTGGACAAATATTTTAGATTGTGGTAGATCTCAAAAAAGTTTAGAACTCAGAAGTGCCCTACTGCTTACTGAGTTTTGAATGATTCATTTAATTTTTCTGTAAATTGAGAGGAATAAGGCACACCTCTCTGGGTTGTCATAGATACAACGAGATGGAGTATGAGGAAGGACTCTAACACTCTCTGCCCTATGCTGTTGCCATTTTGACTGTCTGCCTGTACTGAGCATCTTCTGGGTTAGGTTCTCTGTTCTAGGTTCAGGGCATTCAGAGCTAAGTGAAAGGTCAGCCCAATGTGCTGTATGGACCTTGTACTGTGTCATGGGTACGGCATCTTGAAACTACCTGAGGTTTTGATAGTACAGCTTCTTGCAATGGTAATTTAGACATCAGGAAAAATCATAGACAACAAGAAGATAATAGTATATTGCTGCTGCTGCTGCTGCTAAGTCACTTCAGTCGTGTCCGACTCTGTGCAACCCCATAGACGGCAGCCCACCAGGCTCTCCCGTCCCTGGGATTCTCCAGGCAAGAACACTGGAGTGGGTTGCCATTTCCTTCTCCAATGCATGAAAGTGAAAAGTGAAAGGGAAGTCACTCAGTCATGTCTGACCCTCAGCGACCCCATGGACTGCAGCCTTCCAGGCTCCTACATCCATGGGATTTTCCAGGCAAGAGTACTGGAGTGGGGTGCCATTGCCTTCTCCATAGTATATTGCATTTGTTTGATATTTTAAATGTTAATGTTATTGGATATTGACTGAGTTGATTTTCATATTATTCCTGTGTGATGGGCAGGGATGTGTATCTCCATTTAACAAGGAAGGAAACTGAAATTCAGAGGAAACCAGGGGAGAGCAAGCACTGCCGAGGAGAGACTGCTGGTGCTTCAGTTAACATGTTCTCCTGGTGGTCCAGTGTTGTTTCCAACAAGAGGGTCAGATATTCTTTCATGAAAGAAGGTGATCGTTTTCTTCTGCTGTGTTAGCCATAAAAGCTGAATGACTCTTTCACTGTAGTCTCACAGAGCCCATCTTCGGGTCTTCTTGGTTGGTATAGTTGAAGGTGCTGTTCATTACAGGACACAGGGTCTCCTTCATGAAAAATGAATACACAATGGGTCATTATTCTGCTGGTGGTGGGCCGAGGCTGGTAATCTAACTTTCTTGAGCTGCATTCTGTCATGATGGGTGCTCATATTTGAATAAGTGGTATAGTTTCCCTGTTTATATCGCCTGCTAGAAACCTCAAGCCAATTTAAGGTCCGCCCATCAAGAGTGTAGAACATAATATGTAATAGTACATGTTTTTATACTGGTTCCTCTTCATATCTCTACTCTGGCCTTTCCCTTTTCTTTCCTATACTTGTGTAATGTGTGTTAGTTATAATATTTGTTGTATGAGTATTAGTCACTCAGTCGTGTCCGACTCTTTGAGACCCCATGGACTGTAGCCCGCCAGACTCCTCCATCCATGGGATTCTCCAGGCAAGAATACTGGAGTGGATAGCCATTCCCTTCTCCAGGGGATCTTCCCGATCCAGGAATTGAACCCGGGTCTCCCACATTGCAGGCAGATTCTTTACCATCTCAGCCACCAGGAAAGCCCTAGTTATATAATAATAGTTAATTATATTTTATTCCCCTTAATAAATGACCTGAAAACTTTTTAGAAACAAGTTAAAGAATAACTGCCCAAATAAAGAAATAAATAGAGTTAGAATATATGTGTGGGGGGAGAGCAAATTGGCCAAGATGGTGTGTTCAGGCTCTCTTGCCCCACGTTTTGCAAATAATGTTTGTGTAACAGCTGAGAACATTTATAACACTGCACGTGCGTGTCATGAGGTACTCAGTTGGTCATGAAGTACTTGCTTGGGTTACTTTGTGGGGTATGCCTGTGGGGGCTCCACTCTGTACTGCTGCACCATGGCTGTGTCCACTGGGTCGGCCACGAGAGGAGAGAATATAGTGTGTCTGCCCCTATGGCTGCTGTGCCAGCCAGGAGAGAGACTGTGTTGTGTTAGATTATGCTGTTGCCAGAAAAGAATAAATGTGTCTGTAATTCCTATGGCTCCTTGCATTTTCTTCTGGCCTCTTAGCTAGTGCCATGCTCACCCTGGGTTCAGGGAACATTGTGGAGAGTGTGAACAGCAAGACAACTGGCATCACGAACAGGATGAAGAGCAATACAATATGGTACAAACTGTAGATGCTGGAAGAATTTGAGAACGAATGCTATTATGAGCTGAACCAGTCAATGAAGGCTTCATGAGGACAGTGATATTTGAGGTCAAATTAATTTAATAAATATGAATGTGATACCAAGTTAAGACAGCAGTGTGGCCAAAAGAATGAAGTTGGGAATAGGTGTGGCATTTGCTTAGAGTTAAAAGTCTGTATGAATAAATAGTGGGAAACAAGAGTGGGTGTATAAGTGGGGCCAGTTGATGGATAAAATCTGCTCAGTTCAGTTCAGTTCAGTCGCTCAGTCGTGTCTGACTCTTTGCGACCCCATGAATCGCAGCACGCAAGGCCTCCCTGTCCATCACCAACTCCCGGAGTTCACTCAGACTCGCGTTCATCGAGTCAGTGATGCCATCCAGCCATCTCATCCTCGGTCGTTCCCTTCGTCTCCTGCCCCCAATCCCTCCCAGCATCAAAGTCTTTTCCGATGAGTCAACTCTTCGCATGAGGTGGCCAAAGTACTGGAGTTTCAGCTTTAGCATCATTCCTTCCAAAGAAATCCCAGGGTTGATCTCCTTCAGAATGGACTGGTTGGATCTCCTTGCAGTCCAAGGGACTCTCAAGCGTCTTCTCCAACACCACAGTTCAAAAGCATCAATTCTTCGGCACTCAGCCTTCTTCACAGTCCAACTCCACATCCATACATGACCACTGGAAAAACCGTAGCCTTGACTAGATGGACCTTAGTCTGCTCAGAGAACTTGAATTTGATTTTTTAAAAAAACAAAGGTTTCTCATTAGACATGATGAATTGGGTCGTATGTTTTTATCTCTTATCCCTCCAAAAATTCACCAAGGTGACAAAAAAAGAAATAAAAGAGTACAACCTACAAACACCAACATAAGAGTGGAAGAGAGATTTGGGGAAGCCTTTGAAAGACAGAGGCCTGCTGGAGAAGCAGTAACAGGCGGAGCAGGGGCCATCAAGTCCACCCTAACTGCCATCAGAAGGGACACAGGTGAGAAGAGAGTTTGCTTGTCGCTCAGAACCTGGCAGGTCTCAGAGACATCAGGTACCATGGCAGGTGAAGCCAAAAGCTAAGGGCTGATAGAATTCTTATTGAAGGTGCCCATTCACCTTCAATAAGCTTCAGTAAACTGTGAAGGTTTATTTGTAGAGACATTGAGTCAGATCAGCTCTGGGGTAGAGGACACCAGGCACAGCAGAGAAGAGAAGAAGGGGCAGACGCAGGCTGAAAATGGGAGGATGTGGTGAAAGTTGTCCTAGGGAGAGGTGGGAACTCCAGATTTCTTTCCCTTCTTTGCTGTCAGAACATCAGAAAACAGATACACACTACTGGCTCTGGCTCTGGCCAATCACAGGCAAAGGATGGAAGGAGCCTTCTCTTAGGAAACCAAATGGCCTCAGAGAAAAGAGCTCTCAACACTGACATGCAGGATTGCCACAGAAAGGGGGACGTGTCACCCACTGACCCAAAGGGAGCTCCACCAGTTGAGATGCTCTGGCCCTCTGTGAGCTTTCAGTCAGAATTTAACACCTCAGTTTAAATATAAGGAAATAGTCCTGGATCTTCAGACATTTAAGGAATATTGTTGACATAACAGAGGCCGAATAAAAGAACATAGGTAAAAGGGAGAAAATGCACAGAACACAAGAAAACTTAAGAAAAAAAAAAAAACCCACAAAAAGAATCTAGGGAAAAAGTAATACAATGTATCATAATAAGTATAGGATTCTTTTTAAAAGAAATAATAGAAAAGGCAATCAGATGAGAACTTAAGAAATAAGAACTTCTGAAACTTAACCAAAAAAGCAAAAGTATTATCAGATAAGTTAAACTAGAAAATAAATGTCCCAAAAGGAAGCACAAAAAAAAAAAAAAAATAAGAGGTGGAAAAAAAGAACATTAAATGTAAGAAACTTAAGAGGATTGATCAAGGGTGTTAACAATGAAGAAGGAAAAGATGGAAGTTGAAAAAGAGGAAATAGAAAATAAAAAGACATTTTGTTAGAATTTATGGATGAATCTCTAAAGCCACATTGTCCAACATGGTAGCTGTTAACTACCAATACTAAGTAAATTAAAATTAATTGGAATTAAATGAAATTAGTTGCTCTAGACTGAAAGCACCCACTACTCACCCAGCACAACGAATGAAAAAAACACTCAATCTGTGATATTCTATTGTGAAATTTCCTCTAGCTCCAGGAATAGAGATAATATATGAGGCCCTCTGAGGGTGAAGGCCCCTCCTGGTTGCTGGTAAACCCATCTGACCACACCAGCCATGGGGAAGGAAGTTGAAAGCTCCCTTCCTCAGCTTAGTAAGTTACATCTGCTCTTCTGAGGATAAAACTCAGAGCTCACCCAACCCTCTCTATGGGCCAGGCACTGCTGATGAGCATGTGGCATACCTTACACTGTTTTTCTGTCATTCTAAGCCCAAGAGGTTGGTTCTTCTGTGCTCATTTTCCTTAAAAGAGAGGGAAAATTAAGTAACATGCCCAAGGTCACACAGCTAGGCCTTCTGTTTCTAGGATCTTCTGCCCTAACTATTGGACTCTACTGCTGCCCTTATGCTATGTCTTAGGGTGGAGGTGGGGAAGGGGTGGTCTTTGATTTAACTTTCAACTCATCACAGGTTTTCATGGTGAGGTGCTAAGAACATAATAAAAAAAGCAGAAGCCTCAAAAGAATGACCCTTCTTCATGATTAAATGTCAGACTTACAAGTCTAGATGATTTAAGGAAAGGTTTCCCTAGCATCACCTCAAGACAAGCTACATGTTGCATGTAATCCAAGTGACACCTCAAACCAGGTCCCATCTTGGGGGTGCCTTCTGCTGGCCCCCATTCATGGTTTTGTCCCTCAGCAAAGCAATGGAGGGTCCTGAGGGAGGGTAGGGGTCCCAAGGGAGGGGCAGAAACGATAACTCTTGCTTTAAACTCCCAAAGCCTCACTGCTTTCACCACCAAGAATGCAGAGGAAAGAATTATGGCCTGAGACAAAGGAGGCCTCAGCAGTGGCAGCTTAACATGGGATACAGCAAAATTTGTGGGAAGCTTCAACTTTTTAACACCTATCTACCTCTCTTCTGGTACTTGCCCTGAGTATTTCAGGAGTTCTTTCCTTCTCAATCCCTTCATTTACCCGTGCTTCAGTCTAAGGTGTTTCTCAGTGTGGTGGTAGCGCACGCTTCCTCTCTACAATATATGTCTTTTTAAATGCCTGTTGACTCATTTCAAAGACAGCATTAGATTTTGATAACGTGCATAATTTTTTCTGCTATAAAACTGAAGCTTATTCATGGGTAAAATAACAAGACCGCAGGGCAGTTCCAAGTTGAGGGGCTGGAGGGGGTGTGGGGTTGTGTCTGGGGTGAGGATGGGAGTGGGAAGGCACACAATGGTCTCAGATGCCAGGACTGGGAAGGAGGGAAAAGGAAAAAACAAGAAAGGCAAAATTTAAAAAATTGTGCAGCCAGATGATCGTTTTGTGGCAAGGCAAACATCTCCCCACTCCAGAGTCACTTGCCACTCATGGGGGCTGTCCTTGCCTCTGCCGCTGAATGCTGTCATTGAGGGTGGAGACATCCCAGGTGTCCTGAAACACACTGGCTTACATCTGAAACCCATTGGAAGAGCCCTGTCCTTGTGGCAGAGGGAGTGTTGCCATTTGACACGTGTAACCATATGTGTTCGTGTAAGCAGCATGAGTGCCCCCAATTCATATGACTGCAACCTGTTGGAAGTGCAGAGTTGTGAGCTGAACACTAAATCAGATGCAGGGTTTTCAGAGCCTCTTTTAGGTGGTAACTGACAGCACAATGGAAAATGTGAAGTTCAGTTTTGAGAGCCAACTCGGGCATCTCAGGGGACCATCTCACAAGAAAGATGTTTGGGTTTTTAGCAGCTGAACTGGAAATGTCCTGGTAACCAAATGGGAAGCATTCTGTCTGCCAGCGAGTCAGTGTTCTCAGCTGGGGCTCTGAGGTGTGTAGGTAATCCTCACACTGGAAAGACTCACTGATAAACTTGGAATTGATTCAAAGGAGCAGAATTCTTTCTCTTCATTAACCAAAATAGGCACTACTGTTAAAGTTTGATTTTTACTAGACAAGAAAGATTAGATCACACACCAAGATGAAAGTATTATAGTCAGATTAAAAAAAAAAGGAGCCCACACGTATAAAGCAGGATGCATAAATAATCCACAGGTACATTTTGTCCATCCGCGTCTTTTCGCCTGAATTGCCATCTCGTACCCTTCACACCACAGTATCATTGGTGAGGAGACTTGAGACCTTTTTGTCTGGGTCTCCTACTTTTAGTTATTTCTGTCACGAATGTAATGCTTTTAAAACAACCTCTTGTGGTTTCAGGCCTGGTGCTTTTTTAAGTTGTGTTGAAAAAAAGCTATGACAAACCTAGACAGCATATTAAAAAGCAGAGACATCACTTTGCTGACAAAGATCCATATAGTCAAAGCTGTGGTTTTTCCAGGAGTCATGTGTGAATGTGAGCGTTGAACCATAAAGAAGGCTGAGTGCTGATGAATTGATGCTTTTGAGTTGTGGTGCTGGAGAAGACTCTTGAGAGTCCCTTGGACTGCGAGGAAAACAAACCAGTCCATCCTAAAGGAAATTAATTCTGAATATTCATTGGAAGGACTGATGCTGAAGCTGAAGCTCCAATACTTTGGCCACCTGGTACAAAGAGCCAACTCACTGGAAAAGGCCCTGATGCTGGGAACAATTGAGGGCAGGAGGAGAAGGGGACAATGGTTGGATGGCATCACCAACTCAATGGACAGGAGTTTGAGCAAACTCTGGGAGATGGTGAAGGACAAGGGAGCCTGGTGTGCTGCAGTCCACAGGGTCACAGAATTGGACGTGACTTAGGACAACAATATGAGACAGGCTTTCTTTAAATCTCCTCCTCCAATTTTCTCTCTAAATTTTGTTGCTGCAAAGGAGTTTTGCCTCCTGCCAAGTGAAACTTCTGATACCTCTCAGGTATATGAGGGAATGGTGGTGGGGTGGGCTGGAGAGTGTATCAGTCAGGATATACTGGGTTTTGCTGCATAATCAGACCCCAACTCTCAGTGGTTAAAAAAAGACTTATTTCTCACCCACATCATAATATTATTATGGGTTGGCCGCCACTCGGCTCCATGTTAGCTGTGTTCTGGGATTCAGGCTTCAGGAACTCTTCTGTCTTGAGCTTACTGGTGTGACAGAGGGAGGAAAGATCCAGTCAACCACATTTGGTTTTGAATGCTTCTGCCTGGAGCTGGCATATTTCATTTCTGCTTGCATTTCATTGACCAAAGCAGATCACTTGACCATTCCTGAGTTCTACGGGAGTGACTGAGTGAAAGTCACTCAGTTATGTCTGACTCTTTGCTACCCCATGGACTATATAGTCCATGGTATTTTCCAGGCCAGAATACTGGAGTGGGCAGCTGTTCCCTTCTCCAGGTAATCTTCCCAACCAAGGGATCAAACCCAGGTCTCCTGCATTGCAGGTAGATTCTTTACCAACTGAGCTATCAGGGAAACCCAAGAGAACACCTAACTCTTTTTGGAGGAGAGTCTCTGTGCTGTGGTTCATGAGGTCGCAAAGAGTCAGTTCATGGGGTCGCAAAGAGTTGGACATGACTGAGTGACTGAACTGAACTGAACTCTGTGTGGGGCGGGGGAAGGGGACCAGACTACTCCATGGAGCCATCAGGAGCTGGCACTAAAAAGGGGCTTTCTGTTCATTCTTGGTCTCAGGCCTGAAATTACTGGACTTAACTATGTACACACATTTTCAGAAAAAGTCTAAAGTTGATTATTCCATTGCAGGAGGCACCCTGAAACTCTGACATTACTGTTCCCTGAAGGATCATTTGGAGCAGGGGTAATGTGTGAAGAACATTTTCTCTCAGTTCCACCCTTGTCTTTGAAGCTGAGCCACATATAAAAGTCCCAGCTCAAGCCTAGGCCTGCCCAGCCTGGGCCAAGCCACACTCTCCTCCCAGCCCTGGAGAGCCTGCCTGCATACCCTGGGTGGCCCAGCCCTCTAGAGGCATCTCCCTCAGGACAGCAAAGCCCCTCCATCCCATCTGGACCCCAGAGCCCAACCGTCTTGGCTGAGGCTGCCCAGGGTGTCAGTCAAATTCAAAGATATTCTTTCAATACTGAATTACCATGTAGGGCTGGCAGGGCTCCCTCCGCCTGACAGATGGCGAACACATGCCTCGGGCAGCCCAGCTCTACACATCAATCTCTCTCTGCTGGCTTTCAGCACATCCTTTCAGCCAAAGCTTCCTTCTAGCTAGCTTGCAATAGTAACACAGAGTGTCTTCTGAGGGCTTGGGGGTGTGAAGAGATTTTTTTGGAGGAGGGGTAGGATGTTTGGATGCTGCTATCAAATGCTGTTAGATAGATAATCAGATTTTCCCCTGGCCGGATCTGGCTTGTCCTCTGCTGGTTGGCCACTGTAGCAGCTCCTGTGTGGGCAGACGGGCCTGGAAATCATGCCAGCAACTGGGAACCATTTTGGGGTTGTAAGATCGAACCCTTCCCATTATCACTAGGCTTTTCTTGTACTTTGGATTTCAAAATCAATCTTTTTTCACATCCCTTTAGGAAGCTTAGAGCCTGTTGGAAAAGACAGCTTATAAAATTTCTCAGTGACTGGGTGGGAGAGGGGATTTCTGTGAGCCTGTTTGGCAGGGCAGCAGAGGAGCCAAGCTCAGTTGTGGGCAGGGCATCATACTAGTGTCTGAACCCCTAAGCTGTTCCCACTCAGTCCCATCTGCACCAACAGCTTCTAAGTATCTATCTCCACATCAGATGCTTCCACAGAACTCCAGCTCCACTTCTGCGTGGACAACTGCCTTCAGGGTGTCTCCACGTGGATGTCTCATGAGCATCTCAAACTTCCCACATTGAAAACCAAAGTCACGATTCTTTATTTTGAAACTCATTTCTCCCCTTGTTTTCATCATCTCAGTAAAAGTTGCCACCCTCTTCCTCTGCTCGAGGCAGAAGCCTGGGAGTCAATCTTGATTTCCTCCTTCTCTCTCCTCAACCTACCTTGCCCTTCACACACCTGTTTCACTAGCAAATCCTTTCCAATTTGCCTCCAAGATATACCTTAAGTCTGTCCACTTCACTTTGTCTTCATGGTTGCCAGTCACGTGAGCCTCCATTCCTGCAGCTCAGACCATTACAACAGCCCTCCCTTCTGCTCCTGTCCCACTCACACCCTGTCCAGGTCTGTTTTCCATGCAGCAGCCATTGGGATCTTCCAACATGAACCAGGTCATTTCAGCATTGGGCTAGGAGCTCTGAGAACGACTGAAGAGGCAACCCTTCTCTGTGGCACACACAAGCTGGTCCTTGGCTCTCATCTTCTCTGCATGTTGAGCTGCTGCACTCCCCTTTTTATTTTTACAGCTTTCCAACAATACTGGCTTCTTGGAGTTTGTTGCTCTTGCCCAAACACTGTCTAGCTCCAGGTACTTTTCATATATGTTCTCTAGTGCTTGGAATGTTCTTGCTAGCTCTTCACTTGATCAACATTTTTGATCATTTAGGTCTCAGCTTAAAAGTTTGTAGCTTGGGAGAGACAGCCAAGATGGCAGAGTAAAGGACCCTCAACTCATCACCTCTTAAGAGCATGCCAAACTCAGGACAATCTGCAGAACAATCATTGTTAAAAAAAGATTGTGCCAGGAAAGATCTTTTACACCTAAAGACGTGAAGAAGGAATCACGACAAGACTGGTAGGAGAAGCAGACTCACAATATAATGAAATCTTATCCTTTGTGAGGCAAGTGGGTGAACCACAAACTGGAGGATAAATATATTAGAGGCTTACCCACAGGTGTGAGAGTTCTGAGACCCACGTTAGGAGTAAAGCATCTGGAGGAGAAGCCTCCATAACATTTGGCTTTGAGGGCCAGTGGAGTTGATTGCAGGAGCTCCACAGGACTAGGGAAAATAGAGACTCCACTTTTACAGGATGTACACCAAAATCTCACATGTAGCAGGACCAAGGGCAAGAGCAATAATTTATAGGCGCCTGGGCCAGATGTACCTACCAGTTTTGGAGGGTTTCCTGGAGAGGTAGGAGGTTGCTGTGGCTCACCCTAGAGATGTAGCCACTGGTGATTTATATATCAGAAAGTATTCATCTGTGTGAACCCTCCTGGAGGCTGACATCTTGACATCAAGACCTGCTCCATCCAACAGCCTGTAGGCTTCAGTCCTGGGATGCCAACAACAAATTGGGCAGGGAAATAGATGTACCCATCAGCTGACAGGCTGCCTAAAGATTTCCTGAGTCTACAGCCACCTCTAGACATGCCCCTAGACATGGTCTTGCCCACCAGAGGGAGAAGACTCTGCTTCACCCACTAAGGGGCAGGCACTGGCCCCCTGTTGCCAGGAGCCCTGCACAAGCCTCTAGACCAGTCTCTCCAGGAGGCAGACACCAGAAGAAAGAAAACTTCAGCCTTGCAGTCTTCAGACTGAGTCTGTAAACTCAGGCCAGACACTACCCTGGAACCAACTGGCCCCTGGTTCTTGGCTGATTAGAGGGGACTCCACTGGTGGAGCACATAGGATGTCTCCTACAAAAGGTCACTTCTCCAAGGTTGAGAAATGTAACTAAACTATCAGATACATAAAAATACAAATAGTAATTTAGACAAAATGAGGTAAAAGAGGGATAGATTTCAGATGAAGGAAAAAGAGAAAACGCTAGAAGAACTAAGAGATGTGGAGATAGGCAATCTACGGAAGTAATGATTATAAAGATGGTCAAAGAACTCAGCAGGAGGATGAATTCTCAGAGAGAGAAAAATAGAAAATTTTAACAATGAATTAGCAAATATAAAGAATAAACAGAATTGAAAAATATAATAACTGAAATAAAAACTATACTGCAAAATCAATAGTACCCTTAATGAGCCAGAAGAATAAACCAGTGAGCTGGAAAACAGAGTAGTGGAAATCATGGCTGTTGAACAGAAAAAAAAAAAAAAGAGAGAGAGAGAAGAAATGAAGACAATGTAAGAGACCTGTGGGACAACATCAAACACACTAATATTCATCTTGCACGGGGACCAGAAGGGGAAGAGAGAGAAGAAATGGACTGAGAAAATATTTGAAGAGATCATAGCTTAAAATTTCCCTAACCTGGCAAAGGAAATATTCACCCAAGTCCAGGAAGTGCAGAGAGTCCCATATTAGATTAACCTAAAAGGGAATACAGCAAGGCACATTGCAATCAAAATGAAAAAATTAGAGATAAACAGAGAATATTAACAGCAACAAGAGAAAAGTAACAAATAGCATACAACAGAACTCCCATAAGGTCATCACCTAATTTTTCAACAGAAACTCTGCAGGCCAGAAGGAAATGGAAAGATATATTTAAAGTGGTGAAAGAGAAAAACATACAACCAAGAATTCTCTACCCAGTGCAGCTCTTATTCAGATTTTAAGGAGATATCAAAAGCTTTACAGACAAGAAAAAAAAAAAGCTAAAAGAATTCAGCATCACCAAACCAGCTTTACTACAAATGCTAAAAGAATTTCTGTAGGTGGAAAAGAAAATGTCACTACTAGAAACAAGAAAATTACAAAATGGAAAAGCCCACTGGTAAAGGCAAATATATAATAAAGGTAGGAAATCATCCACACATTAAGCTAGGGTGGTTAAAAGACAAAAGTCGTAAAATAATTTGTATTCACAATAAACAGTTAAAGGATATATAAAACAGTTAGATGTAAAACTTTATAACTACATGTAAAATATAACATGAGAAACAGTAATCATGAGGGGAGGAGAGTACAAATGCAGGGTGTCTAAAATGCATTTGAAAGTAAGAGATCTGCATATATATATATATAAAGAGAGAGAGAGACTGTTATACAAAAACTTTATGGTAACTGTAAACCAAAAATCTATAATAGATATATACATAAAAGAAAAAAGGAATCCAAACATAACACTAAAGAGAAGAGAACAAAAAAAGGGGGAAAAAAGATCTACAAAACAATTAATAAAATGGCAATAGAAACATACATTTTGAAAATTACCTTAAATGTAAATAGATTAATGCTCCAACCAAAAGACATGGACTGGCTGAATGGCTGCAAAAAGAGGATCTGTGTATATGCTGCCTGCAAGAGACTCACTTTAGATCTAGAGATACACACAGACTGAAAATGAAGAGATGGAAAAAGGCATCCCATGCAAATGGGAATCAAAAGAAAGCAAGAGTAGCAATACTTACAGAAGACAAAATAGACTTTAAAATAAAGACTGTTACAAGAGATAAAGAAGGACACTACATAATGACAAAAGATCAATCCAAGAAAAAGATATAAATACTGTAAATGTATATGTGCCCAACATAGGTACACCTCAGTATACAAGTAAATGTTAATAGACATAAAAGGGGAAATGGACAGTAACACAATAATACTGGGAGAATTTAACACTCCATTTACATTAATGGACAGATCACCCAGACAGAAAATCAATAGGGAAACAGGCTTTAAATAGCACATTAGACCAGATGGACTTAATTGATATTTATAGAGAATTCCATCTGAAAGTAGTAGAATACACATTCTTTTCAAGTGCACATGGAACATTCTCCAGTGTAGATCGCATGCTGGGCTACAAACCAAGCCTCAGGAAATTTAAGGAAACTGAAACCATATCAAGCATCTTTATTGACCACAATGCTATGAGAGTAGAAATCAACTACAAGGAAAAAAAACTGCAAAAACCACAGACATGTGGAGACTAAACAACATTCAACTAAATAATCAATGGATCACAAAGAAATCAAAGAGGAAATCAAAAAGAAAATCTAATAAAACTCAAAGTTAGTAGAAGGAAAGAAATAATAAAGATCGGAGCAGAATTAAATGAAATAGAAATGAAGAAAGCAATCAAAAAGATCAATGAAACTGAAAGCTTGTTCTTTGAAAAGATGAAATTCTTAAACCTTTAACCAGACTCATCAAGAAAAAAAGATAGAGGGCCCAAATCAATAATCTTTGACAATGAAAAGAAGTTACAACCAACACTAAAGAAATAAAAAGGATCATAAAGGACTACTATGAGCAGCTATATGCCAATAAAATGAGCAACCTAGAAGAAATGGACAACTTCTTAGAAGGGTATACTCTCCCAAGACTGAACCAGGAAGAAATAGAAAATATAAACAGACCAATTACCAGAATCAGTAATTTTAAAACATCCAGGACCAGATGGCTTCACAGGTGAATTCTAACAATATTTAGAAAGGAGTTAATACCTATTCTTTTGTAACTATTCCAAAAAGTTGCAGAGTAAGTCATTCTATGGGCCCACCATCATCCTGATACCAAAACCAGACAAAGATATCACAAAAATATCAGCAAGTTAATCAATGTGATATACCACATTAACAAATTGAAGAATAAAAACTATATGATCATCATCTCAGTAGATGCAGAAAATGTTTTTGATAAAATTCAACGTTCATTTATGATTTAAAAAATCTTCAGAAAGTGAGCATAGAGGGAACATAACATAATAAAGGCCATATATGACAAACCCACTTGAATGGAGAAACGGTGAAAGCATTTTCTCTAAGATGAGGAACAAGACAAGGATGCCCACTCTCACCACTTTTATTCAACATAGCTTTGAAAATCCTAGCCACAGCAATCAGAGAAAAAAAGGAATAAAACAAATCCAAATTGAAAAAGAAAAAGTAAAATTGTCACTGTTTGCAGATGACACGATGCTATACACAGAGAATCCTAAAGACTACCAGAAAATTACTAGATCTCAGCTTGAATTCAGTAAAGTTTCTGGTTACAAAATTAATACACAGAAATCTCTTGCATTTCTATACATTAGTAGCACAATATTATAAAGAGAAATTAAGGAAACAATCCCAATTATCATTGCATCAAAAGGAATAAAATACCTTGAAATAAACCTACGTCAGGAGGCAGAAGTCGTATCCTTTGAAAACTATAAGACGCTGGTGAAAGAAATTGAAGATGACAAGAACAGATGGAAAGATACATGTGTTCTTGGATTAGAAGAATCAATATTTTTAGATTTCTAAACTTTTACTTTAATAAATTAACTGTTACAGTTGGATTCAAGGTGATGTCACAGATGACTAAATTTTCTCAAGTTAAATAAATAGCTGAAGTGTAGGTCTAGCAGTGTTAAGAAGTTTCTTTGCTAAGCTGATGCTGCTAAGTCACTTCAGTCGTGTCCGACTCTGTGCGACCCCATAGACGGCAGCCCCAGGATATTCTGTCCCTCATATTCTCCAGGCAAGAACACTGGAGTGGATTGCCATTTCCTTCTCCAATGCATGAAAGTGAAAAGTGAAAGTGAAGTTGCTCAGTCGTGTCTGACTCATAGCTACCCCATGGATTGCAGCCCACCAGGCTCCTCCGTCTATGGGATTTTCCAGGCAAGAGTACTGGAACGGGGTGCCATTGCCTTATCCAAGAAGTTTCTCTATTTCTACTTTATTCTCAGTACTGAAAAATGTGTTTCTGGCATCACATTCTTCATTCCATTAATTGACTGGAGTCCCTTACCATTTTTAAATATATTTATTTATTTTGAACTGATTGATGATTACTTTACAATATTGGTTTGATTTCTGTCATACATCAACATGAATTAACCATAGATGTACATATGTCCCCTCTCTCTTGAATCTCTCTCCCACTTCCTGCCCTTTCCACCCCCTCTAGGTTATTACAGAGTCCCAGTTTGAGTTCCCTGAGTCTT
Organism: Oryx dammah; assembly: GCF_014754425.2. Lineage (NCBI taxonomy): Eukaryota > Metazoa > Chordata > Mammalia > Artiodactyla > Bovidae > Oryx > Oryx dammah. The sequence continues at coordinate 81,383,680 of NW_024070185.1, read as the reverse complement.
ACAGCAAATTTCCATTGGCTATCTATTTATATATATTAGTGTATGATTCCATTCTACCCTCTCCATTCATCTCACCCTCTTTCTCTTTTCTCCAACCCTTGTCCATAAGTCTGTTCTCTATGTCTGCATCTTCACTGTTGCTCTGAGAATAGGTTCATCAGTACCATCTTTCTAGATTCCTTATATATGTGTTAATATACGATACTTGTTTTTCTCTTTCTGACTTATTTCACTCTGTATAACAGGCTCTAGGCTCATCCACCTCATCAGAACTGACTCAAATGTGCTCCTTTTTGTGGCTGAGTAGTATTCTATTGTATGTATGTACCACAGCTTCTTTATTCATTCATCTGTTGAGGGACATCTAGGTTGCTTCCTTGTCCTAGCTATTGTAAATAGTGCTGCAGTGAACATTGGTGGCACATGTGTTTTTTTCAGTTTTGATTTCTTCAGGGTATATGCCTGGAAGTGGTATTGTGGGTCATATGGTTGTTTTATTCCTAGTTTTTTTAAGGAATCTCCATACTGTCTTCCATAGTGGCTGTATCAATTTATGTTCCCACCACCAGCAGTGCAAGAGGGTTCCCTTTTCTCCACACCCTTTCCAGCACTTGTTGTTTGTGGATTTTTAAATTATGGCCATTCTGACTGGTGTGAGGTGATATATATGCATTTCTCTAATAATGAGTGATGTTTAGCATCTCTTCATGTGTTTATTACCCATCCATATGTCTTCTTTGGAGAAATGTCTGTTTAAGTCTTTGCCCCACTTTTTGATTGGGTTGTTTGGTTTTCTGGTATTGAGTTGTATGAGCTGCTTGTGTATTTTGGTAATTAATCTTTGTCAATTGTTTGCTTTGCTATTATTTTCTCCCATGCTGAGAGTTGTCTTTTCACCTTGTTTATAGTTTCCTTTGCTGTGTAGAAGTTTTAAAGTTTAATTAGGTCCCATTTATTTAGTTTTGTTTTTATTTCCATTATTCTAGGATGTGGGTCATAAAGGGTCTTGCTATGATTTATGTCATACAGTATTCTGCCTATGTTTTCTTCTAAGAGTTTTATATTTTCTGGTCTTATGTTTAGATCTTTAAGCCATTTTGAGTTTATCTTTTTGTATGGTGTCAGGAAGTGTTCTAATTTCATTCTTTTGCATGTAGTTGCCCAGTTCTTCCAGCACCACTTATTGAAGGGACTATCTTTTCCCATTGTATATTCTTGCCTTCTTTGTCAAAGATAAGGTACCCACAGGTGTGAGGGTTTATCTCTGGGTTTTCTATCTTGTTCCATTGGTCTATACTTCTGTTTTTGTGCCAGTACCATACTGTCTTGATGACTGTAGCTTTATAGTATAGTCTGAAATCAGGTAAGTTGATTCCTCCAGCTCCACTCTTCTTTCTCGAGACTGCTTTGACTATTTGGGGTCTTTTGTGTTTCCATATGGATTGTGAAATTTTTTGTTCTAGTTCTGTGAAAAATGCCATTGGTAATTTGATAGGAATTGCACTGAATTTGTAGATTGTGTCTGGTAGTACAGTCATTTTCACAATATTGATTCTAGAAGAATGAATATCTTTTAAATGACCATATTATGCAAGACAACCTACAGATTCAATGAAAATGGCATTTTTCACAGAACTAGACAACACATTTAAAATTTTGTATGGAAATACAAAAGACCCCAAATAGCCAAAACAATCTTGAGAAAGAAGAATGGAGCTACAGAAATCATGCTGTCTAACTTCAGACTTTATTACAAAGCTACAGTAATTAAAACAATATGGTACAGGCACAAAAACAGACACATAGATCAATGTAATAGGATAGAAAGCCAAGAAATAAATCCATGCAATTATGGTCAATTAATCTATGATGAAGGAGGCAAGAATATACAATGGAAAAAAGTCTCTTCAATAAGTGGTGCTGGGAAAAGTAGATAGCTACATGTTAAGGAATAAAATTAGAAATTCTCTAACAGCATATACAAAAATAAACTCAAAATGGATTAAAGACTTTAGTGCAAGACTGGATACTATAAAACTCCTAGAGGAAAACATAGGCAGTACACTTTTTGACATACAGCAATATGTTTTTTGGATTCATCTCCTAGATTAATGGAAATAAAATAAATATTTAATATAAAATAGATAAATAAATAAAATAGAGAAATGGGGTCTAATTATACTGAAAAACTTATACAGCAAAGAAAACCATAAAACAAAAAGATAACATACGGGCTTGGGGGAAAATATTTGCAAATGATGTTACCAACAAGGGGTTAATTTCCAAAATATACTCTTCAGCTTAAAATTAAACAACAACAACAACAAGGAACCCAATAAAAAAATAAGCAGAAGACCTAAATAGACATTTTTCCAAATAAGATATATAAATGGCCCACAGGCTCATGAAAAAATAATCAATATTGCTAACTGTTAGAGAAATGCAAACCAAACACCTTCAGAATGGCCATCAGTAAAAAGTCTATAAAACGAAGACTTTGGAGAGGGTGTAGAGAAAAGGGAACCCTCCAACACTGTTGGTGGGAGTGTAAATTGGTACAACCACCATGGAGAACAATATGGGGGTTCTTTAAAAAGAACCTGGGGGCATATATCTGGAGAGAACTCTAATTCAAAAAGATGCATGCACCCCCATGTTTATAGTAGTGTTATTTACAGTAACCAAGACCTGGAAGCAACCTATGTGTCGACTGACAGACAAATGGATAAAGAAGATATGTTATACACATCTACAGCAGAATAATAGTCATCCATAAAAAGAATGGAATATTGCCATTTGCAACAACAGAGAAAGACAAATACCATATGATACCATTTATATGTGGAATCTAAAAAAAAGAAAGAAATGACGTTATTTACAAAACAGAAATAGACTCAGAGACATAGAAAACAAACTTATAGTTACAAAAAAACCTGTACGGTTATTTATAGTTGGGGGTGGGAGGATAAGAAGTTAAGAATTTGGGATTAACATACACACACTACTATATTCAAAACAGATAACCAACAAAGACATACTGTATAGCACAGGAAACTAAATTCAATATCTTGTCATAACCTATAATAGAAAATAATTTGAAAAAGAATATAAACATACATGTGTATAACTGAATCACTTTGCTAAACCAACACATTGTAAATTAACTATGCTTCAATTAAAAAATAGAAAATAAAAAAATATAAAAGCTGGCACAAGGTAATACTAGATTGAGTGCATACTCAGTCACTTTAGACACGTCTGACTCTTTGTGATCCTATGGACTATAGCTCACCAGGCTCTTCTGTCCACGGAATTCTCCAGGCAAGAATGCTGGAGTGGATTGCCATTTCTTTCTCCGGCGGATCTTCCTGACCCAGGATTGAATCCGTATGTCCTGTACTGCAGGTGGATACTTTACCCACTGAACCACCTGGGAAGCCCATAGATATCAGATCAATGGCACATACAATAAATGGTCAGAGGTCAAAGAAGACAGAAGCTACTTTTTAAAAAAGTTTGCAGCTTGAAGGAAATATAGAGGTGATTCTGGAAAGGGTGATGGGAGGCTAAGTGTCAGGCAAGAATTTATAAGAAGGTTGCATACTGCGGGTGGCGGTCTAAATCGGCCCTATAAAGTATTGCCGGGGCATGGTTGGATGCAGATATAGTTCAGGCCAGTGGACCAGTTAGAAGGTGATGCAATAATCCAGGTAAGAGTTTTAAAAGGGCTTGGCTGGGGAGGTGATGGGGGACTATTAGGGAATAGGTTGTGGGTATTGGTCCATCTGTGATTACTGACACAGAATTATCTGAGAACCTGTGTCTGAAGTAGAGGAAAACTCTTGCACTAGTTGCTTTTTTTTCTGAATCCCTCACTCAGTCCTACCCCTTCTCCCCCTTACCCCCAGCCCAACCAATGGAGGGTAGGGGGAGTGGCTGGTATTTCCAATTTATATGATTCTATGGGATCATTTCACATCTATGATTTTGGTTGACTGCCCAGCATGTCTTGCCTAGGATTTGGGGTAAATTATGTTGCTTCCCTGGTGGCTCAGCCATAAAGAATCTGCCTGTAATGCAGGAGTCTGTCTGCAATGCAGGAGACACAAATTTGAACTCTGAGTTGGGAAGAGTCTCTTGAAAAGGAAATGGCAACCTACTCCAGTATTTTTGCCTGGGAATCCCACAGACAGAGGAGCCTATAGTCCATGGGATTGCAAGAGCCAGACGTGATTTAGCGACTAAACCACCACCACCATTGCTTAGGTTAAGCAACTCTAGTGTCTTGCACGTGTACTTGAATAAATCTTCAAGGGTGGGAAGTAAATCTTCAAGGGTGGGAAGTAGCCAACTTCCTCCAGAGGAAGAGCTGTAAGATTCCCATGAATCTTTTGGGGGCCACCCACCGGGGCAATTCAGGGAGACTATTCTCCAGGGGCAACCTGGTGAAACATCCTGGGACCAGTTGTCTTACACCACAGCCAACTAAAAATCTCCCGGAAATAATATGAATCATTGCTTACCAAAAATAGTAATGGTGGGAAGAAAGCCTAAAGCAAGAGCCAGCTCTCCTTCATGTGCTTTTGCACACCATATATTTAAAGTCTGTTTCCACATTGTTGACTGATACTGAATTTTTCTTTTAGTGATTTTTTCATTGTAGAGGCTTGCCTCAGCTCAGTGCATCAGCTGCTTTTTGTGTCCGTGGTTTGTTTAGCGTCTGGATGAAGTGAAAGTGAAAGTGAAGTCGCTTAGTCATGTCCGACTCTTTGTGACCCCATGGACTGTAGCCTACCAGGCTCCTCTGTCCATGAGATTCTCCAGGCAAGAATACTGGAGTGGGTTGCCATTTCCTTCTCCAGGGGATCTTCCGACCCAGGGATCGAACCTGGGTCTTCTGCATTGGAGGCAGACTCTTTAACCTCTGAGCCATGAGTAACAAGCTGTTCCAGCATTGTGCAGAGGCAAAAGTCTTACCTATTTTTTCCCTTAGCTTGAATCAATCTATTAAGGAGAGAGTTTCACTAATTTATAATTCTTCATTCACTCTTGAATGTGCAAAGCCATGTTTAGTGTGGAGTTAAAAGAAAATGCTAGTTTTGAGGAATAGACCTGCAACCTCTAACAAAAAATCAGAAGTATAAGGGGTGAACAAGGAGTCTCTGGCCTCTGTCTGGATAATAATGTGCTTAAATGGTTATAGAAATGGAGGGTTTAGGGCATTTTAACTTTTATTATGCTTAAGACATGAAAAAAACCACAATTAGATACTTTGAAAAAAATAGGCACAATGGTACTTCCTACAGATACCTTTTGGTAGACAGTGAATGATTTATTATTCCAGAGGACGGGCCCAAACCCTGAGTAAATCCACAGTTGAGCAGATCACTTTATTTTATATAATACAAGCCAAGATTTGCCCTCAAGAAGATCAAAGGAAGGAGACTGGGATTGATCCATCTGTGGTATCATACTCTCTCATCTTGTGGCTCATTCTTTCGAGATTTGGAGATAATAAGGGGGATGTAGGGTTTTGAATGAGACCTACTTTGTAGATTTCACCACCCCTGCCTCCCCCCGCCCCCCACAACAAACACACATTTTAATCTTTGTATGAAGCTCAGAAAATATCCATGAGTTTTTTCAGGGGCTTAAAATTTTTTTTTACATTTTCTTCTATCTCTATTTTTTCAATTGAATTATAAGTGATTTAATAGATAATATGTATAATATAAAAAATACACACTATTTAAAAGTATATACAATGAACAGTAAATTACCTCCTAACCCTGTCCCCTAACCAACCTTTGTTATCAGTTACTTTTATCTCTTTCCAGGGATGACCCCCACGTAGAGACATATGTGTGTTAATGTGAATACATATGTTCAGACATGTGCTAAAGAATGTAGCTGATGGCATGTTATAACCACTGTTCCACACCATTCATTGTTTACCTAAACAGGATTCTTTGGGATTGAAATTAAACCAGTAGATAAATGAACCCAACTAGGAAACTGTCTTCTGTCAACTATGTTACTAGTAGCAGCAAGTAATGGGGGTGATTGCTCTGCTTGTTGCGGGTGGATTGTTCTGCTTGTTATGTATTTCAGCTGCTGAAGGCAAAGAACTCTTACATACCTATTTTCCAATTTTCTTTTAGCTTTTCTTCTTCAGCTTCCGTTGTTACCTTCCATTTTCTTGTGTTGTTTAATGTCTCTCATTTTTCCTTCTTTTTGCTTCCATGGCTATTTTGCTTTTCCCTCTTTTGTCTCTTGTACACTCTCTCTTTATTTCAGCTTGTTCCCCTAAGAGCTGTTCTTGCTCCGTCTGACATGTTCTCATTTCTTTCTGGTTTTTCCTTCTTCCTAAAGATTTAGTCCAGCTTTGCATGAGGCAGTCCCTTCATGTCAGTGATTGACACAAGATGCTCTTTTTTGGCAACTGAAGGTCTTTCTTTTTGGTAAAATGTATTAGTCCAAGAGGGTTCTGCTTGGAACTGATGTTATTTCTGGTCTGTAGGGAAGTATTGCTCATCTTTTCAGCTTTCCAGCTGTGTGGAAGGGAAGGAGGTCTAAATGACTTACCCAGAATGTCAGAAGGAAAGTTAGTGATTAAGTGAGATCAGTATTCATCACCATTCTGTCCCCCTTATGCCAACAACAGGCAGTTGTCTGTGAGAGAAAGGGAGAAGGGAAAACCAAACAGGCAGAGGAGCAAAAAGAAGGGAAGACGAGAGACACTGAAAAACCAGGAGAAAGTGGCTGCTAGTAATAGAAGGAAGCTCTGCCGGAAAGTCCAGCAAGCTGGAGGAGGTCACTGCAAATGGAGATGACTCAGTGCACCACACCTTTAGGTCTTGAGGAGGCAGGATTTCCCCTCTCTGTCCTTGTATCAACCCTGCGTTCAATCAGTTACAAGTGCTGCGTCACGGGCCCAGGGATAGAGAGTGACGTGGACCAGCAGATGAGGCAGGTCAGGGGACTGCCTGTGCTGCTCTGCCCAGGACCCTCTAGAAGGCAAGAGGTGCTGGGAGGATGTTCTCCCCTTGGGTGTAGCCAGGAGAGAAAGGGGTTCTGCAAAAGTGATTTGGACACATCCTTCAGGCTTTGCCCGAGGTCCCCTCATTAAAGCCACCCAACCACTCTGCTTCCCACACCGATATCCCTGACCCACTCAGCACTGTTTTCCTCCTTAGCACTTGGAGAAATACCATAGCTAACATGGTATTTTCCTTGCTGTTTTATTTTATAGGACTTCCCATCTTCCTTCATTAGAATATAAACTACAGGGCAAAGCTGTTACTGTTTTAGTCTGTTTTTTTTTTTTCTTTTCTTTTTAATTCTCATTTTATTCACTGCAGCATTCGCAGTTCTCAGAACATGGCCTCACATAGCAGGCACTCATTAAGCATTTGTTGAATGAATGCTTATTTGAGTGTTCAGTTGCTCAGGTGTGTTCCATGTCCGACTATTTGTAGGCGTGTCCGACTCTTTGCGACCCCATGGACTGGGGCCTGCCAGGTTCCTCTGTTCAAGGGATTTTATAGGCAAGAATATTGGAGTGTGTTGCCATTTCCTTCTTCAAGGGATCTTCCCAACCCAGGGATCAAAATGGTGTCTAAACACCATTTAGCTGGTTTTAGACACCATTGACAAGCAGATTCTTTACCACTGAGCCATCTAGGAAGCCCATTGAATGAATGAACAGACAGTTAATATGAGGCCACTTTGTGATATGACCAGGGCAGGGAGAGCATGGATGTTTCCTTAGCAAAATTATGCTGGGCTTATGGTTCTGTGAGAAATATGGCCAACATCATATTAATTGAAGGAGCACGAATCTCTTAGTACAGATTAGAAAGGAGCATCTTAGGAACGACATCGATCCTTGGTGAAGCATGACATGCTTGCTTTTGGATGTTCTGAGAGCAAACCAGTTGCAGCTGAGTGGAAGCTGCTGCTCGTTCTCCTGGGCTTGCTCTCCTACCTAGAGCCATCTCTGAGAGGCTTCAAGGCCTGGGACTTCCTGCCCTGAAGGCAGGGATGACTGCTCTCAGGGAAGAAGAGAGAATGAGCAGAGAATGTGAACAGCTCAGGAGTTCTGCCTTCCTGAAAGGGGTGAAGCCTAAGGGGGTGACCCCAGCCCCATCACACCCACTGCTCGCGCCGCTCCAGTGTGGCCTTGGGCAAAAGCCTTCCCCAAAGCAGACTTCCTCAGAGGAAAACATTCTGGGTCACAAGTTAGATTTTCTCATCCTCTGGGACCTGGGACAGGCCTCATATTCTGTTTACCTCGGGCAGCACAACCTCCTCAGTCATCCCCAACTTTCATGACTCCAAGACTTCTCTCCCCATACTCTGGGGGAGCTTTTGGTCTGAGATGACCTGGGCCCCCCCCAGTCCGCTCTGAGTGTTGTCCTGGTACCTGGCCTTTGCAGGGGTGGGGGTGAGGGGACTTGCCATAGAGAGCAGGGTGTCCTGCTTGCTGTGCTGGTACAGGTTTTCTCCTGTACTCTGGGCCCTCAGGGCGAGAGGCAGAGTCTGTGGCTTCCTTATTCCCCGTGTCTGTCTGCCTCTCAGTGTATCTGTTCCTCCTCCTGCCAAGTTCCCTGATTCTTTGCCCCCTCTGAGTCCTCCTGACAGTTATGCTGAGATTCCTGGTGCTGGTCTTCTGGTTCCTCCTAGGTACAGATGGGGGCCTATAATCTTCCCCCCAACCCCAGCTCATGCTCTTTCTCAGGGACTTCAATATGCACATAGATGGCACACCAAAACCCTTGGCTACTTGTGCTTGACACTTTACTACTAATTAGCCTTTCCAAAGGCAATGCCAAACAATGCTCAAACTATCGCACAACTGCACGCATCTCACACGCTAGTAAAGTAGTGCTCAAAATTCTCCAGGCCAGGCTTCAGCAATATATGAACCATGAACTTCCAGATGTTCAATCTGGTTTTAGAAAAGGCAGAGGAACCAGAGATCAAATTTCCAACATCCGCTGGATCATGGAAAAAGCAAGAGAGTTCCGGAAAAACATCTATTTCTGCTTTATTGACTATGCCAAAGCCTTTGACTGTGTGGATCACAATACACTGTGGAAAATTCTGAGAGAGATGGGAATACCAGACCACCTGACCTGCCTCTTGAGAAATCTGTGTGTAGGTCAGGAAGCAACAGTTAGAACTGGACATGGAACAACAGACTGGTTCCAAATAGGAAAAGGAGTACGTCAAGGCTGTATATTGTCACCCTGCTTATTTAACTTCTATGCAGAGTACATCATGAGAAATGCTGGACTGGAAGAAACACAAGCTGGAATCAAGATTGCTGGGAGAAATATCAATAACCTCAGATATGCAGATGACACCACCCTTATGGCAGAAAGTGAAGAGGAACTAAAAAGCCTCTTGATAAAAGTGAAAGAGGAGAGTGAAAAAGTTGGCTTAAAGCTCAACATTCAGAAAACGAAGATCATGGTATCTGGTCCCATCACTTCATGGGAAATAGATGGGGAAACAGTGGAAACAGTGTCAGACTTTATTTTGGGGGGACTCCAAAATCACTGCAGATGGTGATTGCAGCCATGAAATTAAAAGACACTTATTCCTTGGAAGAAAAGTTATGAGCAACCTAAATAGCATATTCAAAAGTAGAGACATTACTTTGCCAACAAAGGTCCATCCAGTCAAGGCCATGGTTTTTCCAGTGGTCATGTATGGATGTGAGAGTTGGACTGTGAAGAACGCTGAGCATCAAAGAATTGATGCTTTTGTACTGTGGTGTTGGAGAAGACTCTTGAGAGTCCCTTGGACTGCAAGGAGATCCAACCAGTCCATTCTGAAGGAGATCAGCCCTGGGATTTCTTTGGAGGGACTGGTGCTGAAGCTGAAACTCCAGTATTTTGACCACCTCATGCGAAGAGTTGACTCATTGGAAAAGACTCTGATGCTGGGAGGGATTGGAGGCAGGAGGAGAAGGGGACGACAGAGGATGAGATGGCTGGATGGCATCACTGACTCGATGGACGTGAGTCTGAGTGGACTCTGGGGGTTGGTCATGGACTGGGAGGCCTGGCGTGCTGCAATTCATGGGGACGCGAAGAGTCAGACACGACTCAGTGACTGAACTGACTGACTGACTTACTTCCGCTTTAATCATCTGTTCCCAAGGTCACACTCTGGATCTTGTCTTTTGCAGAAGTTTTTTTTTTTTTTTTTAATTTATTTTTTTTAAATTTTACTTTATTTTACCTTACAATACTGTATTGGTTTTGCCCTACATCAACCTGAATCCACCACGGGTGTATCCAAATCTCATTTTTAAACATGCAGTTCTCTGACAAGCACTCCCAATTGTTTTAGTCTTCTCACTGCTAAAATGCCTTCTTTTTATGGGAGTTCTAATCTGTCACACCCTATACTTTCTACCTAACGTCTGCTCATAGGCTTTATTTAACTCACTACCCACTTAGATTCCATGGTTATATGTGTAGTTATTCCCTTGTTCATGAGAGCATTCTTTTGGAATGCTCTGAAAGGCAGACTATTTTCCAAACCATGTAGCCCTTCTACATGCTCTCCTGCAATGTGACCTTATTACTGTCAATTGAGAGATGAACTCAGATTCCCTCCCTCGAATCTAGACTGGCTCGTGATCTGATTGTAATGAAAAGATGCAGTAGAAACAATGAGTAAATTCCAAAAGTAGCTTAGAAATGGCCATCCATCTGCCCCCTGGTTCTTTTCGGATAATCACTCTAAGGAAGTCAGCCAACCAAGTAAGGAGTCCAATCACCCTGAAACTTAAAAAGACCATGTATAGGGTCTTGAATCTTTAGTCCTTGTGAACCCAGCCTCCAAGGTGCCAGACATGCAAGTGAAGTGGTCTTGGATGCTTCAGACTAGTCTATTTGCTAACTGGGCACCACTGAGTGATGTTTGGCATGCCCTCAGGAGTGGAAGAGTCATCCATCTAAGCCCAGCCTGAATTTCTGACTGTGAAACATAAAAAAAAAAAAATCACAGTTCTTTTAAGCCACTAGGACTTTGGACAATTTTTCACCCAGTAATCATAACAGGAATACTCTACTTGAAAATTCCATGCTTGGTTGAACCCAATCATATTGTTTCTGTGTTCCTATCCCTGAGCCACTGGAGAAAATGACAAAGTCGGGATGACTGGTTTCACTTTAAACATCCAAGGGACACCGTATCTAACCATTCTCCCAAGCTTCAGTGAGCTTGTCACTCCCAGAGTCATCAGTTTCAAACCTTCCCTTTTGCCTCAAATCTCCTCCACTTTCTTCTTCCTCAAATCATCAGAGAAAAGATGTCAAACAGACAGCTGGATATATGAGTCTGAAGTTCCAGGGAAAGGCTGGGGACAGAGGTAAGGGATTTAAAATTACATTAAATTTTGTAATTAAAAATTATAAAACCAGATAATATCACAGTTTGTATAGGGTTTGGATGGAGAAGAGAAGGAAATCAAGATCTCAAAGTTTAGAAATCCAGTAGAGATCAACAGAATGGATTGAGAAAGATGGCTATGGGGGTCGAGTAAAACCAGGAGAGGGTAGTGTTTCAAAGAGAGGGAGCGGAGAACTTTTTCAAGGCAAGTCCCAAGTAGGTGAAAAGAGATAAGGGAAAGAGGAAATGGAGGGACTTGTCTTTGACATCTGGAGCTCCCTCCGTGGTCATGGGAAGTAACAGATAGATGTGCACAGGTGCTTCTGGATTCTAGATTACGTGGTGGGAAGGCAAGGGCACTCCTGACTCATGTTTAACTTCTGTGAAAGGATGCATGTTTAATAGACATTTCAGTCCTAATAAACGCAACTCCTTCCTCATCTCCAATGCCTTTCCTGCCTTAGCCTTTCCTAGCTTAGTTAATTTTTTACCATCCACCCAGCTGCTTTGATGAGAAACATTTGGTTCCTTACTCTCACTCACACCCTTCATTCAATCTAACAGCAAGTCCTTCTGGCTCTATCATAAAAATATGCCTCACATCTGGTCCCTTCCCACTGTTTCTGTCAGCCTTGTTCAAGCCTCCTTTAATTATCACCTGATTACCGCTCTTGCTTATCTCTCCCCACTCTGCCAAATCCATTATCCACAGTTTTCTCAAAAAGGAGAAGTTTAAAAATCATAATCATATTTATCAGCCTCCACTTAGAACCTTCCAGTTCCATCACATAAAGTAAAATCCCAACTCCATGGGCATTGATTGGCATTGTTTTTGCATGTGGTAAACTGATAACTTAGCAGGAGAAGTGAGGGGGCCAAGACCCTGATAATTACCTTCCCAAAGCAGACAGGTTGTAAAACCCAGGTTACAACTGGAAATATTTTTGAAGTTGTGGGTATAGTTTAAGGCTGTTCTAGCCATAGGAATGAGGTCTTGTAAGACAACGGGACAGGCTCATACTGAGAAAATAGTTCTAGTAGCCTAGTGGTAAGGATACCATCTACCCTTTCCCATCATCAGGCCTATGTGCTCATGGAGAGGCCACGGAATCTATATTTAAATTTCAAAATGTAGGCCCCCTGCTAGGCTTCCACTGATACCATCCGAGCTGGGATGGGGAGTGTTGCCTTGATACTGTTCCCCATGTTACCTCCACTGACCCCGGGGGCTGTGATCTTGTAACTGCTGAGTGGTGGTGAAGGCTCTGACTCTCCATTGGGCCTCAAAATACTGTCCTAGTGAGGAGGGTTACTGCAGGTTCCAGAGGTGGAAGCCCAGGCTCCTGACATGGTTTCTCACTGACATGGTGGATGGTGTGAGCATGTAGGGTAAGGGTTTTCAGTCTCTCAGTAGGTTGAAACTTTGAGCTCGCCTCTTGGCCTTCTCTGACACCATCCTGGTGACAACATGGGGCATCTTGGGCATCTTGTTGGTGGGGATGAAAGTCTAGGCTATTCAGCCTTTTCCAGCAGAGGTTTATGAGGCTTCAGTATTTTCTGTGGTGTTGGATAGAGGACAGCCATTGTTGTCTAAAAGTTCTGTAAAAGACTGTAAAAGGAAACCTCTAAGAACCTTCCAGTTCTTGCTCCTCTCAAAACAAGCTGGGGGCTCTGTGATTTTTCTGCACATTTTTCTCCAATCCAAAAATACTAATGAGCACAGACAGAAACAACCTTTGAAAAGTTTTCCGTCTTGGAGTAAGTTGCTGTGCTGCTGGGAAAGTGATGCTCAAAGGGAGAGGGCGCTAAGTTTAGCAGCAGTTCTAACATTTTAAAAACACTTAAAAAAAAAACAACCAAACAAAACCAATTATATGCTAAGGCAATTGTCCAATTCCACCAGTCATATTTTGCCTCACAATATTCTAACCACACTCCTGATACCTATTAAGCATCTGTGTCCTCAAGAGAGGGATACTCTCTAACAGAGCAGACTCTGCACGACTGTGATCCTCCAGGGATTCCTCAATTGACACTTCTTTCTTAGTTGGCAACTGGCTGTCCAGTTGTTGAAACTTCTACTTGGATATCATTAGTATTTCTTTTTATAGGCTCAGATTGTTGGGTGGTATAAACATTTTGCTTCACCAAATCAGATGAACCCTTTTAGACTTAATTTTTAAATCAGATGAGTGCAAGTCCTCAAGTTAAGAAATTGATTGTAGATATAATACATTCTCCCCTTCTGTACCCTGAAGATCAATTCTGGGAGGCTGGCTATTTAAAGATAGATGTTGAGGGTCTTTGGCGCTCAACAAGGAGCTGTTATTTAAAGATAGTCTCCTCTGATTGGACTTGAAAGTTTTAATGCACCTTAAATTTTACTAAGGCTGTTTGTCTAGTTGTGTCTAAAACCTACTGGGCTGATCCCAGGTAACAGTCACGGCAATTTCAGGATGATGATCTAAGGGCCGACAGTGAGAAGGCCCAGCAGTCATATTCTCAAGGAGACTTAGTCTCTCCAAGAAGATAGGACCTCAATATATGAAAATTAGAATGATGATAAAAGATTCAAATAATTTGAAACCAATGAGTGCCACATGATTAATCAATCAATGACTTGTACGTATCTGGCTTTGCAGGAAGGACAGAACTTTTTCCAGTTCTGAAGGGCTGGAGTTTGAACTTATTCAAGGAGAAAAACAAGGTGGGATTCAGAAACAAGGACTGGGCAGAGAAGTCAGCCTAGATATGCGTGAGGCATATTCCCAGCAGGGGGTTAAAGCATAGATATTGGAACCCATATGGGGCATTCTCAGGCAGTGAGAAGACCAGTCTAGCTTGGACAGAGGATCAGCTAAACTGAATGAAGGAGAGAAGATTTTTATCAGTGTATGATAGGGGCTGGAATGTGAAAGGCTTTAAAAATCAGGTTGACAATCAGTTTATACTTTATGATCACTCTCCAGGTGTGATGCAATGTTCTAAAGACTTTTACAGGTGTTTTAATTCTCATATTATATTGTTATTGTCAACACTAATATATAGCTGAGAAGACTAAAAAATTGGGAACTGGTTGGAGTATGATTGAGGTATGAACTGAGGTCACCTCTGCTTTCCTGCCTCTTGTTACTGTTAAGCAGTTTAACCGGTCCTTTTGGCAACAGGGACCTACTGATAAATTTGGTGCCTGGTCCTCAGTGAAGGCCAGGTTCACTATTAGCTTATGCTGCATATTCACCTCTCAGTGCTATTGGAAGCTCAGACTTTTCCTGGAACTGCATTTGCATCTTGTTCCTGTGGGACCACAGAAAAGCATTACCAAATCGCTCAGCACCTAATGTCTGAGTCCAGGCATAGCATGAAGGGCTGAGATGGGATGACTCCCTCCAAGTGATCGTTGGGCTCTGATCCAGTTGTGCAGAATCTCACATTGAGCCTAAAGGAGCCTGTGTCCTATCATTGGAGTTGAGAAGTCATTCAGGGGAATAACATTCATTAATTTTTTCCTTCATTCATTCAACCAATATTAAAGTGTCATCTATGCGTTAGGAACTGATCTGGGTATATGGAATATGGGCAATCCAGTCTCATGTAGGTTAACATTAATTAATGAGATAATTTTAGATGTTTGTGTGAGGTCAACAGAATAGAGTAGTATAATAAGAAGTAAAATACGTGGTGGTGGGAGGCCTAAATTCACGATGTGTGACGAACCTGAAAGATTTAAAGGGGAGGCCATGTGAAGAATGGGAGGTACTGCATTCTCAGCAGAGGCAACAGAAATACAAAGACCCTGAGGGGAGAGGGAGTCCGATGAGGTGTAAAAAAGAAGGGCCAGTGTGACTGGAGAGGACAGAACAGGAAGGGCAACGAGACATGAAGGCTTGCAGAGGTGGCAGGGTCAGGCTAGCTAGGGCCTTTAAGAGTTTTAGTAAGGAGTTTAAATTTTATTCTCAGTGTGCTGGGAAGTCACTGAAGTTAATGAAAACGACTCATTTTATTAACATGTCTCTGGAGAGGTTTGGACAAATTTTGTCTAATTGCCCTTCTGAAGAAGAGTCATTGGTGACATATACCTGCTGTTACAGCTAATGGTTGAGTGGGTGAGCACACTCCCATTAGAAGCCCCCTAAGGTGAGTCAGAGGGTAGGTTGTCCTGGATTCTTCTCAGTGCCTGGAAACCAGAAGCAGCAGCTCTTGGGAATAGTGGATTAGGCCTCCTGTAGGTTTGGGGCATGCCTCACATAGAGAGGTGGCGTCTATGCCCGCATCCCTTGAATCTCAGCGTATTTGTGACTGTTTTGGCCAATAGAGTGAGGTGGAGTGCTGCTGGGGGACTTCTGAGGCTGAATCATAAAAACCAGTACATAAAAAGTACTCTTGGAGGCCTGAGCTGCCATGCAGGGAGTCCAGTGCTAGGCCACAGAGGCCATATGGGTACAATTCCAGATGAGCCCAGTCTTCCAACCATCCCTGCCAAGGTGCAGGGCTTGACAGTAAACGGCTTGGTATTCATCTGTCAGCTGAATACCACTGAGTGACCTTCATGGCTGCTTTATGAGACTGAAGAATTGATCTGCTGAACCCTATACAAATTTCTTAACCATAAAACCATGCACTACAATAAAATGATGGTTGTTGTAAGCCACTAAGACTTGGGAAAATACACACAACTATACAAAAAAGATCTTCATGACCTAGACAACCATGATGGTGTGATCACTCACCTAGAACCAGACATTCTGGAATGCAAAGTCAAGTGGGCCTTAGGTAGCATCATGAACAAAGCTAGTGGAGGTGATGGAATTCCAGTTGAGCTATTTCAAATCTTAAAAGATGATGCTATTAAAGTACTGCACTCAATATGTCAACAAATTTGGAAAACTCAGCAGTGGCCACAGGACTGAAAAAGGTCAGGTTTCATTCCAATCTCAGAAAGGCAATGCCAAAAAATGCTCAAACTACCACACAATTGCACTCATCTCACACATTAGCAAAGTAATTTTCAAAATTCTCTAAGCCAAGTTTCAATACTACATGAACCATGAACTTCCAGATATTCAAGCTGGATTTAGAAAACCAGAAATTTTAGAAAACCAGATTTAGAGGAACCAGAAATCGAATTTCCAACATCCATTGGATCATCAAAAGAGGAAGAGAGTTCCAGAAAAACATCTACTTCTGCTTTATTGACTATGCCAAAGCCTTTGACTGTGTGGATCACAACAAACTGTTGAAAATTCTTCAAGAGATGGGAATACCAGACCACCTGACCTGCCTCCTGAGAAATCTGTATGCAGGTCAACAAGCAACAGTTAGAACTGGACATGAAACAACAGACTGGTTCCAAATCGGGAAAGGAGTACGTCAAGGTTGTATATTGTCACCCTGTTTATTTAACTTATATGCAGAGTACATCATGAGAAATGCTGGGCTAGATGACTGAGCTGAACTGAAGACTTGGGATACTTTGTTAAGGAGCAATAGTAAGGATGATATGAGGACCAGAAAGAATGACCACACAGGGACAGATTGGCCTGCAGGGTAGACTCCAGCACTCCAGACCTTGGGATGCCAGGCATTCTGTCGGCAGAAGGCTGGGTTCTTCAACTATGGCTGACATGCGGGTTTTACCAGTCCCTGGTGGGAGGGCAGCGACATGCCTGATGGCCAGTGGCTACTCAGGAAGGACCTCAATTATCTCAAGTATATGTTTCTTAGGATCATTTTCTCATAGACTTTTCATGAAAAAACTGTTCATTGTGTTTAAAAGACCTTCAACTACCTTTGGAAGCTAATGCCTTTGACCAGAAATCAAAAACAGCAGAATACTAACTCCAAGACCTGTTAGTTCTCTTCTGTGTCATCTTGGTTTTGAGAACTGATTCCATTCTGAGATAAAATATGGGCATTGTTTCCAGATAAAATAAATCAAGATTCATAGTCTTTTTTCATAATGAAAGTTTCTGAAAAGAAAAGGCTGTGTTGGTCCCAGGTCTCTGGATTGGTAGGATGACCTCGAGGTTGGCTTCTTTTTCTTTGAACTGGAGTATAATTGCTTTACAGCGTTATGTTAGTTTCTGCTGTATGATGAATTGAAACAGGTATAAATATACATTTATCCCCTCCCTCTTGGACCTCTCTCCCATCTCACCTGTGTGTCACAAAATGAATTTATAAATGAGTACTTAAGAAAAACCCCCAAAACAGAAGAAAAAAATTTCTTTGGCAAAATGATAGTGGGAATGGAGCTATTTTGCTCTGGGGCAAACTTTATATAAGGATTCCCTGTGGCTATTCCCAGTCACAGCGTAAACTGGGTTCCCTTTACTTCATTTATGTTTTATACCTGGCTCTTATTGGCCATGAAACCGTATCTTCATTTCTAAAGGTGAGGAGTCTGAGGACAAAGGCAGGATGGCTGACTCAAAGTCAGAGGTGAACAGTGTCCACACAGTTCTTCCCCTGGCAACTGGTTAAGAGCCACGGGAGGTAATTCAGCCTGTCTCACACCCTGAGTTCCATAGGTCATTCCATCAGATCTCTGTCAAGAATGAGGTAGTGCCAACAGGCAGAAACTACTAATGGGAATGCAGAATTCTACTTTCCAGAATTCATTGACTATACTTTTGCTCTTTTTACCTTTAATCTCTCTTGCACTTCATTATTCACTGTTGAATACATTGGGGAACATATTTTATACACACATATCCATATATGCATGTATTCCTATTATTTTATCTAAATTTTCTGTTGTTCACTGATCCCAACTTGGGATTATCTAATATAATAGTTAGCAAGTATCCATACTATGAGGACTCTATGGAATTTAAAAAAGTTTATACTAATAACATAGGTTTCCCGTTTCTTGAGTCCATACTTACCGTACTCCCTTAGAGAATTACAAGGTTATCATCAACATGTAGATACAAATGGTTTTAATGTAGGCAGGACATATGAATTAAAAGAATAGTTCTGGACACTGAAAAACAGAAAAATCGGCAGAATGCTTGTTGTTCTTATGTACTAAGACCTTAAATTGTTCATCTTCTTGTGATTTATGATTGTGAGAATCCATACTGTTTTTGTTTGTCTTCCCATTCTTGATGCTCCATCATAATGCTGACCTATACACTGGGTTATCAGAAACACAGTATTTGACGTATCTTTTTGTGAAGTCACCTGGAACTCACTTTTGAGGAAGGGTCTGCATTTCCCTTTCTGGACAGGGGAAACTGTGCACTGAAAGGTTAAATGTCTTGGGTAGATTCGGCAAGCCTGCTGTCTCCTGAGCTCCACATGCTGTTTCGTTTATTATTTCTCTTTATTGCCTCTATGCTGGCAATAAAGTAGGGTTATAAAATTAAAGGGTGGTCACCACATCCAGTTTCCCAGATTTCCATGTCATATGGGAAGTCCAAAAGTTTGTGATCAGTGCCACTGATCTGTCTGTTTTTCATCTGTCTTAGTTGAGGGCTGTGGAGAGTGACCGAACATAATTAAAATAAATAAATAAATAAGGGCAAGGAAACAAAGCCAAGGTTGACATTTGGAGCAAACTTGTGCCTTCTGTGAAAGAAAGGTTAGTTATTTAAGGTGCATGCACCACCTTGAAGGCCCTTCTCTTGCACAAGGACCATGTAGGCCACAGACAGCCCCCAGAACCCACAGCCGGGACCACACGGGCAGAGCCCTTGACCAGCGGGGTGACTACCCTCTGAAGCCAGAGGGGCGCCAGTGCGGAGAGTGTGTGTGTGGGAGGCTCAGGCCCTGCCGTGTGGCCCCCTGGCTCTGTCACCACAGCTTCGCCAAGTCTTGAGCTAACCTGCAGGTTGTTTGACTCTTGCCCCCACTGACCACTTCTTTGTAAGTGACAAGGAGTGACTCGCTTTGAAGAGGGGATACTCAAGGAAGAACCACAAAAACTATCCCCAGAGAGGTTTTCTTTGCCACTCGTCTAAAGCAGAGATCAATTTAAGAAAAAAAGAAGCAGCAAACCAGCAAACACTCCCTGTGCCCCTGCAAATACTCTCCCAAGATGGGCCATCTGAAAAAAAAAAAGAAACCTGTTTTATTGTCTCGCCAGGAATATTTTCTAATGGTATTAATAACTACCTTTGGGTGAGGGCTATGTAATATCATCTTATGGAGTTTTTATAACCATTCTGTGAGCTAAGAACTGCAATATCCCCATGCTACACAGAAAAGGAGCTAGACCTACTTGCCCAGGGTCACACAGCTGCTAACTCCAGTGGATGTCTGGCTGACCCTGGAGCTCCTATTCATGACTTCCAGGTTAGGGAGGCTCTTGAACTTAATGTTCCTGGCTAAGGAGGGATACTGCCCCCAGGGGACATTTGGCAATGTCTGGAGATATTTGTGATGGCTGGAACTAGCAACTGGCCAGGAAGGCTACTCAACATCCATAGTTCAAAGGATAGCCTCCATGGTGAAGAATTATCTGACTGAAAACATCAGATGTCCAGACTGAGAAATCCTGCCATAGATGCTTCCTTCTATTTCGTGACATTTAGGTTTAATGTGGTTTACTATGTTGTGAATAATTGGAAAGAGAAGAAACAGTGAGGTGAAAATAAAACAGCTCCCATAAATTGTTACCCAATTGCAATGTCAGCCTGTGCCTTTATGCACAAAATTCTTCAGAAACCACACCAAAACCACAATACTTTTCCCTTAAAACTTGGGCAAGGTGTGTGCACACCTAAGGGACTCAATGTCATGGACAATTTGTGGTTACTTTCCCGCTATTGTTAATTCATTCTTTCCTCCCTCTTTGGGATAGCTTCATCTGGATCTCCAGGAGATTCCGAAGATCAAATGTCACCCCAGATCCTGGGGTGGAACTTGTTAATGAGAGGTGGGCGTGTGATCAAAGCAGAAGGAATGTCCAGATGGTTTCTGGGAATCCTGGAACACAGCTCTCCTCAGGGTGGGTGGGAATGAAGCTTGGATGTCACGAACAGCTCTGGCCTTTTTTTACTGTGATGGAAGTCTTAGCACTGGTGACCGTCCTACAGCTGGTTGGTATCTGTGGTATCCAGGGGTTCACCTTCTGTCAGTGGCAGCCTGCCTCCTTCTTCACCTCCAAGCCATCGCTTAAACAGTTCCCTCTGCCTGGAACAGCCTCCTAGGGCTGTTTCTTGTTCTCCAAAGCTCAGCCTCATATTCTCTCCTCCATGAAGGCTTCCTTAAATGCTCTAAATTCAAGTCTGTATATTGATGGTAAGAGTTGAGTTATATAATCCATTTTCATTATTTACCCAAGTAGATTATAAGACCCTGGAAGGCAGGCTTGTGTCCTATATTTCTCTATATTCTGTACTTGTTGTCTAACAAGTCAGAGGGCTGCAGGCATAGAGCCACACAGGCTGTGAAACTGGAGATCCCATTTTACCTGACTTTTGGGGGAAGAACAGACAGGTGGTTGGGGGAGACAGGCTTTGTGATGCGACACTTCTAAGTTCATCTGCCATCCTGGGACCCACACATTTGTCTTCAAATGGATCTAGCTGGCTCAGCCTATGGCCTTTGTCCTCTTTTTTTCTCTTTCCTTTGTGATCATTTCATGCTTTTTCCAGCTCCCTCACTTCTGAGCTAGGGAACTGCTAGCTAGTTTTTCACTTTCTGTGCCTCCTTCCTCACCTGAACCTGGCTTGCAGGGAAGTTATGAGGCTTAAAATCCCATGTATTATGGGTACTCACTGAATGGCAGTTGTTATAAAAAGACACAAGGTGGCTGAATGCGGAGGAAGAAACGGAGATAAGTGGTTTTTATCAACTACTTACTATGAAGGTTTTCAGAGTTATGAGTGTCTTATTCATAGTCATTCATTAGACTCTGCTGTCTAGTGTAGTGGTCACTGGCCACAGGTGGCTACAGAGCCCCTGAAACGTGGCAGGTGCAAACTGACAAGTGGTGCAACTGTATAACACACTGGATTTCAGAGTATGAAAAAAGGAATGCACAATATTATTTCTATTTCTTTTTATATGGATTACATGTTGAAGTGATAGTTTGGCTATATTTATGGCCAAATTATAAAATCTATTGTTAAAATAAATTTCAGCTATTTATCTTTTAAATATAGTTACTAGAAAATGCTAAATTATATCTGTGACTCCCATTGTATTTCTACTGGACAGAGCTGGCCTTGGCAGAGCCTTCTGTAGTAGGGCTCCTGGATGTTGAGTAGAACTTCCAACCCACATTGCATTCACTGTGATGGCTGAAATCTCACTTTAGCAGCCTCATTACTATGCCCTGGGAAATTTTAAGTCTCTCTAGTGGGTTTTACGGAGAAGGCAATGGCAACCCACTCCAGTACTCTTGCCTGGAAAATCCCATGGTTGAAGGAGCCTGGTAGGCTGCAGTCCATGGGGTTGCTAAGAGTCGGGCACGACTGAGCGACTTCACTTTTACTTTTCACTTTCATGCATTAGAGAACGAAATGGCAACCCACTCCAGTATTCTTGCCTGGAGAATCCCAGGGATAGAGGAGCCTAGTGAGCTGCCATCTATGGAGTCGCACAGAGTCAGACACGACTGAAGCGACTTAGCAGCAGCAGCAGCAGCAGTGGGTTTTAAGCTGTTGTTGGTCATTTGCACCCTAATACTTGTGAATCTTGTGAATGAGCACTGGTTCCTTTTTTCTTCTGGTAGAAAGCAGGTTGTGGTATGGGAAACAGAAAGGTGTGTAAAGTGGGAAACAGAAGGGTGTAAGGACCATGAGAACACTGGGTATGTAAGAGTGGGAAAGGTTCCCCACCCAAGTGGGGACTGCACAACTGTGTCTCTATTCTTTTTGTACTTCCCATAGTCCTGTCACAATGATCTGCATATTGCTGGTGAGCCCGCAATAACTGTACTGGCTTGGTGATCAGAAGTAAGATTTAAAAGAAGGATTCAACTATACAGGACAATTTCTTATTTGGAGTGATTCTGCAATTCTTCAGTGAGCCTGCAAACCATCACTGGATGAGTAGCTGTCAATTCCTTACTGGGTAAGGAGTTTTACTAGGCACTTTTCTTCTCTATCTCTTTCCACAGTGTATTGAGATGGACTCAGAGCCATGACTTCACTGACAGGGAGGAACCTGAAGCTCAGAGAAATGGCCAAGGCTTGCTTTTGATCACATAGAAACCAAAAATCCAAGATAAAATTTGGCTTCTATCATCAAACCACCCTATGGACAGGCTAGATTCTCAAGGGAGATGAATGCTAATAGATTGTCTCTGGTCCAGAATTTCAATGAAGCACCAAGTCAGAGTGACAGTCGTTTGCAAAATGGCCACCTCCTGAAATGGCATTGCTTTGGTGAGTCTGCTTTTTTGCTTTGTACTACTGAAGTGACTTTGATTTCCTGATATAATTCTGAGGACAACATTACTGGTTTTTCAAATCATTTTCTCAGAAAAACTTAAATGAGGAAAATTAATAAGTAGCTCCCACAGCTAGAGATATGGAAAAGCTACCCCAGGCCCCTCTCATACTGTGGGAGCTGTGTTGCCTCTGATTCTGGGGTATTAGTCTTGGGAAGACCAACATCAGAGAAGATACCAGTCCTTAAATGCAATTTCACTCTCTTTCTCCCCTCTCTTTAAAATTATCTTCAAGTAAATTGACTCAATTATTTCTTATTCTTTTTTTTTAGAATATGAAAGGTAACTATATAGTACAGGAAACTCTACTCAATACTCTTGTAATGACTGATATGGGAAAAGAATCTAAAAAAGGATGGAAATATGTATATCTGATTTACTTTGCTCCACCTCTGAAACTAACACAACATTGTAAATCAACTACGTTCCAATAAAAAAATAGGTATAAATAAGTCACACACACACAAGAATATGAAAGATAATAAGAAAGCCTCTTAGAACAGAGCTTAATCTAAGGGAGAAATAGTGAACTTGGCTTCCCTGGTTTATAAAGAAAGCTTGAAGGGAATGTCCCGTGTTAAAATTTCTCTTGTTAAAATGTCGTGAAACCAGAAAATGTTACTGAACAATAGTTTTTCCACACAAAAGGGGGCTTCCATCAGTAGTTCCCCTCTGAGCTCCAGTTCCCCTCTGAGCTCCGAATGAGTGCTCTGCCGTGGGTCCCCTCTGTTCCATGTCCTCTCCAGCTTCCCATTTGGTCTCAACAATATTATCCCCCTCTTTGTCCCTTCCTTTTTCATGTCCACTAGGAAGACTACAGGAAACTTGATTTTTCTAACTTCTAGTTAAAGACATGTCTTTTGAGATAAATGCTGTCAGTGCTGCGGTTGGTGTGTGTGTTAGTCGCTCAGTCGTGTCTGACTCTTTGCAACTCCATGGACTCCTGCCAGGCTCCTCCTTTCATGGGACTTTTCCAAGCAAGAACATTAGAGTGGATTGCCATTTCCTTCTCCAGGGGATCTTCCCAACCCAGGGATTGAACCTGGGTCTCCTGTATTGCAGGCAGCCTCTTCACTGTCCAAGCCACTGGGGAAGCTTCTGTTGTGCTAGTATTCTGTATGTTAAATGCTCTCCCTGTCGTGTCCATTGTTCTGAAAACATTTAGTGCATTCTGATGAACCTCCAGCTACCTGCACCTGTGTCTAAGAGCACATTTCCTACCAATCTTATCCCCCAAATGTCACAGCCTACGTGTGATTGGAGTTTTGTCTAAAATCTGACACTTCACTTGAGATTCTGAGATCTATGTCAGAAATATATAGACACAGTATTTCTTTTATTTCAATTATTTCTTTTCAGAATACTGCCATGAATTCCTGAAATGAAATAGAAGATTTTGTATAATTGGAATGTTAAATGAATAGGCCCCTTTTGGTAGGAAATCACTGAGGATGGTGACTGCAACCATGAAATCAGGAGACAGTTGCTTCTTGGCAGGAAAGCTGTGACAAACCTGGACAGTGTGTTGAAAAGCAGAGACTTCACTTTTCCAACAAACGTCCATATGGTCAAGGCTATGGTCTTGTGTGTGTGTGTGTATGTAAGTGCATACACACAATGGCCTCACCCATGGCTTTGGAAGAATTATGCCACCACTGTGGACTCCAGTGATCACAGTCAGAATGGAGATGCAAGACACCTGTGTTCGACTTAATTCCTCATTTGCCATCAACCTTTTTTGTGCAAGTCACTGTACTGGCTCCAGTTTCCTCTTTGATAAAGTTCAGAAGCTAGTCAAATTATTTCTGTAGCTCTTTTCTATTTGAAAAGCTTACAGGGGACTATTTACAAAGATGTGGACTTGGTAACAGAGACCTGAATGGTTGAGGGCAGGATCCATAACAACCAACTAGAAAGTGCTCATGAGGGGCCCTTCCTGACAAGAGACTGCTTTGTGGGGAGTAGACAGCCTGAAGCAACCTCCTTGGGATTGAAGGGGAGAAGGTGAGTATAAATGCCAACGCTCACTCTCCTCCCCTCCTTCAGGTCCCTCTGGGGCTCCCTGTTACCCAAACCCAACAGGAACTCTAAAGGTGAGGAAGTCTTGTGGTTGCCATAGGTCAACTTCAGGGCACAGAACAGGTTGGATAAGGGTAGTGAATAGACCCAGAGGTGCACATGGAAGGACTCGTGCCCATTAGCCCTGCCACCTACTATCTATAAGTCCACTGTGGACTCAAGGTGGTATTAGCTTCCTCAGCAGCATCAGTTCCCTCCTTTTTTCTTCTATTTTGAATAAAGAAGATCCAACTTCAGCCAAATATGTCTAAGTCAATTTTAAGGTCCTCACTTTTGTATCCTCCTATATATATGTACTTCTGTTAATAACACATAGCTAATCAGGCTTTGGAATGTATTGATCTTGCATTCCATCCTTCAGTTTCATCCCCACACTCAGTACCCAACTCAGATTCCCATGGCCTCTTCCTTTTACTGTGTCAAGAGCCTCTTAATTAACCTTTGTGATTCTGCTTGTGGAATCAAATTCTAAAGGCAGAACTCAAATCCTTTTCCTTTCCAAAACTCTTCAATGAGCCCTCTTGTCTGAGGCTCTCATGTGAAGTCCTGAACATGGCCTCCGGCCTGCAACATCCCACAATCTGGATGAAACTCCTCCTTTCACTCTCATCCTTGGCCTCTCATTATGGCCCTGTGTTCCTGCAAACCAAGCTGTCCTGCCGCCTGTCCTGTCTCCATGAGGATAATCCTAGTTCAGGAGCACCTAGTGTATGTTGGGAGCTGTCCTAGGTACCTCACCTACACGATTTCATTTACTCCTCACAGACAACTAGTCAGTCCCTTTCTACTGCCTACAATGGAACAAATGTAACACAAAAAATTTATAGTGAGCACGAAAATCAGAAAGAGAAATCCCAGATGCTAGAAGCAACTCCAGAGAGGTGAGCAAGAGCTAAATCCAGAGTCAATGAGAGGACTGGAACTCAGAATGTCCCATAGGGGACCTTATGTCCAGGTAGGGTGGGGGACTTAGAAGTGCCCTCTACACAAAGCCAGGGATCTCTAAGCATTGTGCCTCCACCACTAGAAGAAAATTCCACTCTTTGGCTCAGAGTTACCCCATGTCCAAGGTCAGGGGCAGTGGCCGGGAGGAGCTACCCAATGCCCGAGGCCAGGGATGGCGGCCGGGACGAGCAACCCCATGTCCAAGGAGTGGTGGCTGCGTGGCACAGGAGGGCCTAGAGGAGCTATTCCACATTCAAGGTCAGGAGGGGCAGCAGTGAGGAGCTACCCCTCATCCAAGGTAAGGAGCAGCGGCTGCACTTTGCTGGAACAACTGTGAAGAGATAGCCCATGTTCAAGGTAAAAGAAACCCAAGCAAGACGGTAGGTGTTGCAAGAGGGCATCAGAGGGCAGACACACTAAAACCATACTCAAAGAAAACTAGTCAATCTAATCACACTAGGACCACAGCCTTTTCTAACTCAGTGAAACTAAGCCATGCCCATGGGGCCACCCAAGACAGGCGGGTCATGGTGGAGAGGTCTGACAGAATGTGGTCCACTGGAGAAGGGAATGGCAAACCCCTTCAGTATTCTTGCCTTGAGAACCCCATGAACAGTATGAAAAGGCAAAATGATAGGATACTGAAAGAGGAACTCCCCAGGCCAGTAGGTCCTTAATATGTTACTGGAGATCAATGGAGAAATAACTTCAGAAAGAATGAAAGGATGGAGCCAAAGCAAAAACAATACCCAGCTGTGGATGTGACTGGTGATAGAAGCAAGGTCCAATGCTGTAAAGAGCAATATTGCATAGGAACCTGGAATGTTAGGTCCATGAATCAAGGCAAATTGGAAGTGGTCAAACAGGAGATGTCAAGAGTGAACATCGACATTCTAGGACTCAGCGAACTAAAATGGACTGGAATGGGTGAATTTAACTCAGATGACCATTATATCTATGACTGCGGGCAGGAATCCCTTAGAAGAAATGGAGTAGCCATCATGGTCAACAAAAGAGTCCAAAATGCAGTACTTGGATGCAATCTCAAAACGACAGAATGATCTCTGTTCGTCTCCAAGGCAAACCATTCAATATCACAGTTATCCAAGTCTATGCCCCAACCAGTAACACTGAAGAAGCTGAAGTTGAACGGTTCTGTGAAGACCTACAGGACCTTTTAGAACTAACACCCAAAAAAGATATACTTTTCATTATAAGGGACTGGAATGCAAAAGTAGGAAGTCAAGGAACACCTGGAGTAACAGGCAAATTTGGCCTTGGAATGCGGAATGAAGCAGGGCAAAGACTAATAGAATTTTGCCAAGAAAATGCAGTGGTCATAGCAAACATCCTCTTCCAACAACACAAGAGAAGACTCTACACATGGACATTACCAGATGGTCAACACCGAAATCAGATTGATTATATTCTTTGCAGCCAAAGATGGAGAAGCTCTATACAGTCAGCAAAAATAAGACCAGGAGCTGACTGTGGCTCAAATCATGAACTCCTTATCACCAAATTGAGACTTCAATTGAAGAAAGTAGGGAAAACCACTAGACCATTCAGGTATGACCTAAATCAAATCCCTTATGATTATACAGTGGAAGTGAGAAAAGATTTAAGGGCCTAGATCTGATAGATAGAATGCCTGATGAACTATGGAATGAGGTTCGTGACATTGTACAGGAGACAGGGATCAAGACCATCCTCATGGAAAAGAAATGCAAAAAAGCAAAATGGCTGTCTGAGGAGGCCTTACAAATAGCTGTGAAAAGTAGGGAAGCGAAGAGCAGAGGAGAAAAGGAAAGATATAAGCATCTGAATGCAGAGATCCAAAGAATAGCAAAAAGAGATACGAAAGCCTTCCTCAGCAATCAATGCAAAGAAATAGAGGCAAACAACAGAATGGGAAAGACTAGAGATCTCTTCAAGAAAATTAGAGATACCAAGGGAACATTTCATCAAAGATGGGCTCGATAAAGGACAGAAATGGTATGGACCTAACAGAAGCAGAAGATATTAAGTAGAGGTGGCAAGAATACACAGAAGAACTGTACAAAAAAGATCTTCACGACCAAGATAATCACGATGGTGTGATCACTCACCTAGAGCCAGACATCCTGGAATGTGAAGTCAAGTGGGCCTTAGGAAGCATCACTATGAACAAAGCTAGTGGAGGTGATGGAATTCCAGTGGAGCTGTTTCAAATCCTGAAAGATGATGCTGTGAAAGTGTTGCACTCGATATGCCAGCAAGTTTGGAAAACTCAGCAGTGGCCACAGGACTGGAAAAGGTCCGTTTTCATTCCAATCCCAAAGAAAGGCAATGCCAAAGAATGCTCAAACCACCACACAATTGCACTCCTCTCACACACTAGTAAAGTAATGCTCAAAATTCTCCAAGCCAGGCTTCAGCAATACGTGAACCATGAGCTTCCAGATGTTCAAGCTGGTTTTAGAAAAGGCAGAGGAACCAGAGATCAAATTGCCAACATCTGCTGGATCATGGAAAAAGCAAGAGAGTTCCAGAAAAACATCTATTTCTGCTTTATTGACTATGCCAAAGCCTTTGACTGTGTGGATCACAATCAACTGTGGAAAATTCTGAAAGAGATGGGAATACCAGACCACCTGACCTGCCTCTTGAGAAATCTGTATGCAGGTCAGGAAGCAACAGTTAGAACCGGACATGGAACAACAGACTGGTTCCAAATAAGAAAAGGAGTATGTCAAGACTGTATATTGTCACCCTGCTTATTTAACTTATATGCAGAGTACATCATGAGAAACGCTGGACTGGAAGAAACACAAACTGGAATCAAGATTGCTGGGAGAAATATCAATAACCTCAGATATGCAGATGACACCACCCTTATGGCAGAAAGTGAAGAGGAACTAAAAAGCCTCTTGATGAAAATGAAAGAGGAGAGTGAAAAAGCTGGCTTAGCTCAACATTCAGAAAACTAAGATCATGGCATCCGGTCCCATCACTTCATGGGAAATAGATGGGGAAACAGTGGAAACAGTGTCAGACTTTATTTTTTTGGGCTCC